>NC_061529.1:16685000-16955000 GCF_022379125.1 Scophthalmus maximus | reverse complement strand
TTTGCTGCTAAAACACTGCAAATAAAAAACACCAACAAGATTGATTTGGATCATCGGCTTGAGAGGTAAAAAATCTTTAAGGGATCCATAGTTGTTTATTTGCTACCGTATATTTATATATTCAGCATATTTAAGAGCTGTATTGAGGTTTAAATAATTTAGTGGTTATGCTCTATTCATACTCACATAAACCCAGTTTCTATATGCAGGTTTTTAAAAAGTCATATGATCATTTAGATCTGCCCGTCAGTCGACCAAGCTCTATTGGCGGGTTTTAGGCATTCGTGGTGACTCAAACGGTGGACGTCACCATCGTCCTGACAGCTGAGGACAGTTATGCCTGTTTCATGAAAATGATATCCTCTTTGTCAGAAGCTAGATGGAAGGAGGGAAAAAGACTTATTACATACCATGTCTTTTGTTTTTTTTTTAATAACTCGAACTTCATTCAGTCTATTGTTCTGCGGATCACTGTAATGTTTTGATAGAATCCAGGCTAATATTGACCTGGGGCCAGAGGCAAGACATCCACTGGTGACAATCATTTAATAATTAAACAATATAATACGATACAGAAATAATACATAACCATGAAACTATTAAAAAATATATATATAACTTATACTGCTCTGTTTTGTTACATGTCCCTGTCTTATCCTGGTTTTAAATTATGTTGAGGATAACATATTGTTTGTTATATATTGCTATATATATATATATATACATTGTTTGATAGCGTTAGGTATTTCAACACATAGCCATTACTTAAAGCTCACTATTTCCACAATTGGACATTTGATAGCCAACTACTTCAAACATTAATGTGATACAATTTGTGATTTCATCTAGGCTGTTTATTAGTTAGCCAACTATGTCAACTTTTCTATAGCCATTACTTGGCTGTTTCACAATTGATCCATTATTCTAGCTATCTATTCCGAGAAATAATTCATTTGTTTGAAGTTTTTCTATTAACTCTTGGCTCTTTCTTTCAGAGATTCATGTTTTATATTTAGCTATAGCTGTTCACACCTCCTCGCCCACTTTCTGAGTAGTAATCAGTCGTATATGTCTCATTCTCAATTGTTAGGGCATGTGCAAAAGAAAATACTAATCATAACTTTTATTTTTCTTGAGCTACGCAGTATACTCCCTTGCAAGTACCCCTGGGCAGGAATCACTGATCTAGAGCTTCTAACATTAACAATCAGACCAACAATGCAGGTCAAAATCCGGATCTCAAATATCATATTAGGATGGAAAAAACAATACACACCAGGTGAGAAACAAAGGCAGTGCTGCCATCAAATATCAAACTTTCAAATCTTTTGGGGTGGTTGCGGCAGACAATCTCAAAACATCATGCCGTGCTGTGTTTGGGGATGGATTTGTCGTGTTGACAAAATGATTTTCAATCAAACGCAATACAACAAACAGTATAAGCAGTTTTGGGAAGAAAGAAGAATTTGGATAACTGACCGGGAGGGGGGTACAGAGGATTAAAAGGAAATAAGGCAGAAATTGAGAAGGTTAAATAAATAAGGGGTCTAGGGAGACAGAGGAGACGAGGACAGGAAGAGGGAGTGAAGAAAATTTCTCTCTCTCCCTCCCTTTCTTTTTTTTTTCTATTGCAGCCCTGTCTGGACTTTAATTTTCCTCGCTCCCCTTCTGCTTTTCAATCTCTCCCCGTCCTTCCATCTTAGTCTTCCTCCCTCCAGACCCCTTTGCATTAGAGCTAAACCATTCATTGATCCCTCTCTAAACAAACACAGATATGTATTCAGCACAGCAATACACCACTGGGACCAGCAGACACAGCTTAATGGTTCTTGTGTTTGTGTGTGTGTGTGTGTGTGTGGAGACAGGGGGATCAGTGAACCACAGTTAGAAAAGTGTGTGTGTGTGTGAGTGTGTGTGTGTGTGTGTGTGTGTGTGTGTGTGTGTGTGTGTGTGTGTGTGTGTGTGTGTGTGTGTGTGTGTGTGTGTGTGTGTGTGTGTGTGTGTGTGTGTGTGTTTGTGTGTGTGTGTGTGTGTGTGTGTGTGTGAGAGTGTGAGAGTGTGAGAGTGAATAAAACAGGCCATGGATAAATCGCACTTATTTAGTAGTCTCCCCAGTGTGTGAATGTGTGTGTGTGACAGCCTCAATGTGAGCAGCTTCTCTCTGGTACGGCTTAAGTCAGAGGGGACATTTTAGCGTTTGGAAAGGTCCACCAACAAACAAAACACACACACGCGCACGCACCCACACACACACACACACACACACACACACAATTGTGGTAACAAGCCCGTCTCAGGACGCACCGATCTCATTTTTTTCCTGGCTGCCGCGCACGCTTGCAGAAAATAATTGTGAGCGTAGCCTCTCCCCTCAACCACCGTCTCATTTTCATTTCCTGCAGCTTCTGTATCTACACACATTCACGCTCACGAGAGCATCACCAGATAACTTTGTCCATGACCAAATACCCACTCAGCAGTTCACGGTATGCATGAGCGCATACCGTATACCGTAGGACCCATGCTGATGGTTTGCTGTTTTTTTTTAACAGGTCTTAGCGTTTGTCTTGCTGAGCTACAGTATCATGTAATGATTTTTACGTACCCCCGTGGTGGGACTAAATGAACGCCACACATTCCTCTGCCATCAAATGTATTCCGTGCGCCAGGTGCTTTATTATGGTCGATGTGATGTTTTGACTGAAATGCTTCGGTACAAGCGTCCACGGTGTGAGTCTCTGATATCGGTCAATCTCTGCCTCCAACGATATTTTCCACTCGAACTGTGAAAAGAACCATAATCATTAACAGCTTATTGGCAGAATGGCTGTGAATCCGCTACTGGTAGTTGCGCTGAACTACAATCCAACATGAACGCTGTTGCTGTTGACTCAGCTAATTGAAATATGACCTACTCAGTGAAACCGCTACAGAGACATAAGCCAACGGAAGTTTCATCTATTAATTCGAGGACTGTCACAAGATTCACGTACGTCATGATTTATTTGCAAGTATAATGATAAGTCTACTTTCCTACATGCCTTTATCAAAACGCCAACTTCCACCTCAGCCAAGCGTACATTTTTTTGCAGTATTCAAGCCTGTTTTTTTAAATTTCAGGGATTTCCACTTTTTTCGTCTGAGTAAATAAAAAATGTGCATCAAAGCAGATGGATAGAACCCACCTATTATTTCATTATGGTTCCTTTCGCGGATTTGTCAGTATGCTTGATGAATTATTCAGTTTTGAATGATGTGTTCTCCATATCTCTCTGCTCCCTCTGGCACCTCTTCATCTGTCTTTACCCCGCTCTTTTTTTTCCACGACATGTCACTGACTGTCCTATATTGGGGCTCGTCTATATATTCAAATCACACCCCACCTTTTTTCCATGTGAAATGTTTTATGCTTCATTTAATGATTCATTTCTAAGAAAAGATCTGTTGTTTTAGGAGCTCTTTGTAAATTTGTTCAAACATTTGACCTTTAATTAACTTACTGGCTGCCCATCCAGAAAAAGAAAATGGTTGAGGTGGAAAAAAGTGCTGCTGAGTGAAAATTGTCGAAAGACTAAGTCCTCCATTATGATCTATCTTAAACAAGCTTTTCATTTTTCTTACATAGATAATAAATTACATGGATTCATTCACGCTGTTCTTCTTTGAACATGCCGTCAGACACACTGTGCATCATTTCCCCAATCAATCCCATCTACCTCCTCGAAGGGCTTTCACGAGCCAATCCACATTTCCAGGGGAATCTGTGCTGTCTATTGACGAACGAGAGAAGGACTCTTTATTTCTTCCAATAGGTCCCTCATCGCTCAAGTGGCTTTTTTTCAGATGCTTTTGGCAGACTCTTACAGTCAAAGTTATAATTACTTACATGTAGTTACCACTCAATGGTAGCTCCCATTGTCAGTTGTCAGGTCCGCCATTTAAACCGCACGCAAATGCACAGTGATTTACAGGCAACGACTAAACATTTACAGTGTGTAATTTGGAATAAGAGCTATGTGTGAACTAATTCTGTTCCGGTAAGGGCAGGACCAGGACCCAAAATGCAGGATGCGGTGAAAAAGCTGATTTAATAAACAGTGACGTAAACACATACTTACAGTCTATCTAGGAAAAACAAAACAAAATCCTAACTCCTGTGATCCGAAAAGTACAACTGAGGCAGAAGACGGCAATGCATGTAGGACCAAAAAAGCAATGAACAGAGCCAAAACTGACCAGGAAACGACAAGGCACTAACAGGACAGGGAGCACAGGTTGGGTGAAAATCAACGGACGAACTGACAATGACAAAGGGAAGCACAGAGGGTGCGGTCGAATTGTCAAACTGGCTTAGGAAGTTTCCTAAATCAAATCAAAGTGACCCAGAAGTATTTGATCGGCAGCCATGATAAGAGCTGTTCGGATCCTGTAAATGCATAGGAAAGGAGCTTCAATGCTTCCTTTCCTATCTCCTTTAGCATAGGGTGCACCGGACCTTCCTATGTGAGAGTCAGGAGATACAGACGCCCCACAATTCATTGCGGCAGCGATATTTAACGTGACGCGCCATGCACGGACGTTTTTCCCAAGTCCTATGAATCCTCCGTTACACCTTTCCTTGACCTCATGATGTTTTCCACGGCGGTCAAAGAATAGCAGATAGGAAAAGACAATTCGACGTCACCCAGAGACTAAATACACACAAGGTGGGCGGGGCAAATTGAACACAGGTGGAACGCACCAGGAACAGGTGCAGACAATCGCAGGGGAAGGAGACACAGGCAAAGTAAAGTGAACAGACAAGAGATGGGGAAACAGGAAGTGCAGACACCAGGAATCTAACTACAAAAATGAGACGGGGAGTAACAACTGAATACACACAAACATATGTGTCTTTTGGTTGTGGACTATTTTGATACTAAAAAGGGTCACCACATGAAAAGGTTTACATGCCACAATGTTCAGAAAAGTCTTCAGTGTTCTCATACTGTCCGTGCCTCCAGCGGCTCTTTTCACCCTCTGCCTGTCATGCTGCGATTTACTCTAGACCCCCCCCCCCTGCAAAAAAAAGCTCAGCCGGATCTGATTGGCCAGTTGGCCCAGTCTGCTGTGATTGGTCAACCGCGTTCAGGGCGTGTACGAAAATGTCACGCCTCTCCCCCAGACACGGACGTCCCGAGCCGGCCGGCTCTCGGAGAAGCTAAAAACACAGCGCTCCGGTGTCTCTGAGTTCAGGGGCGGAGCTTCTCAGGTTGGGGGCGTGGTTACCCCAGGAGCAGCTTCATGTTTCGCAACAGGACGCCCGGGTTGTGACTGGCTCGTTCAGAGCCCGTCTGAAAGGTGAAGCCAATCCACTAAATAACGACTTTGTGTTTCTTTGTCACATTTTGTGGGCCGGCAGTCACCCCACATATCCCCAAAATATGTGCAAAAAGGCTGAAAAAGTGGTTTTAGCATAATATGTCACCTTTAAGTTACCTTTATACCTGAAATACTTTTTTGTTTTTTGTTAATTGCATCTTGCATTTGGGTCCTGCTCCTTCAAACCATAACACAAAGTAACATAAAAGTCCACAACCAAAATACTCCTGGCAGATCATGACAAATTCCATGGATTTTTTTGTGTATGTGCATGTGTTATGCAATGGCGTAATCCAGAAGAGTGTAACAGCTGGTCATGCCCAATTTGAAAAGTCAAAAATGTAACCCACTCATTTTACCAAGCACCAATGAGTTGTGACTCAGATTGAGTGTTGTTTTTGTATTAATCCGGTCGGATTGTTGGATCAAAATAACCGATGTCTAATGTGTAGGATAGTTATCTATGGGGACACACACACAGACAGTATACTCTAGCACAGCAGGTCTGTCTGCCTGCTGAGAAGAGTATGTTTGAAAGCTGTATCTTCTGGGTTTATGCTGAATCCTGCCTGCATGCTTTTCATATTGTGAATCCTTTTTTAGCATCAACCTGAACTGTTTTAACTGTGCTGTAACCTTAACCTTAGAATGCACATCTGCCAGATAAAAAAAAATAGGAATAAATTCAATATTAAAGGCCACAGACTATCAAGGTCTAACTCAGCCATTTTATGATGTGCCTGAACATTCCAATATTTCTTGTTTCACTGACCATATACAGTGTGCTAGCCTGTCCATTCAACTTGAATTTTTATGGTAACATGATTGGAATTGGTTCTTACATTTCCCATCACTCGAGAATCCACGCTGTGATGAAATCAGACGCTGTTGCAGTCAGTTCTGAGCACCCCCAGACTTGTCAGACTCGAATCTCATCTCTCTGGTTGCTTGACATTTATATTGATCCAGACCTTTCGTCTGACTGACATCAAGGTTATATCAAAACCAGTATATTTAATCTCTTAGATATATCCATGGACTAGATGCTCCATTTCCCTCACTAAACTTGGAAAACAAATGTGCATAATTTTTCTGAAGTGAAATAAAGGATTATTTTTGTGGTTTTCGTCGGATTGCTCACAATATTGTACTGCACCCAGCAACCAGGACACACTGTACTTCACATTGGTTAATGTTACTTAAAGCATTTTAACAGAACTGCATACAGGATTCCGGTCATTCCATTTGTAAAGAACATGGACATTAAATGTGCCATTTTACTGTTCATTTAGATGTTTGCTTCCATCCAAATTTCGGCTGTACTGTAATTGCGTGACCTAGAGACCCCGAGATCTCATTGATTTTGGTCATAACCAAGATGGAGTATGACACACTCAGGTAATCGCACTGTTCAACCAAAGTGTGTGAAGGGGACGGCGGTCACATTATAATCAAGAAGGTTTGAATGGTCCACACAGTGTTGTGAGAAAAATAACTTTTCAGAGTACAAATCATGACTACTACGCCTGGCCTAGGTCTGGCATGAATCAGAGTCAGCCTTTTTCTATTTCGAGCATAGTACGTGGGTCAAGCTTGGAAATCACTACATCCAAATGACATACTTCGGAGTGGGGATAAACGGTTATGACACAATACATAAAAGAAAGGACAAAATGGAAAAAATTGAATTAGGATGCAACCAACATCTACCTGAACCCCCAACAAAAAATTAGTTTTTTATTCCCTTTGGGATTAGCAGTAAACTTGGTCTTTATTTGAGTTTGTTGTGACGGTCCGAGTTGATTCTTGAGAATATAGACGAGGCTTCTTCAGGAGGAAGATTGAATTCAGACACGTTGCTGAGATGGTTCGCAGTTCAGACACCGTCTATTACAGATCTGGATCGAGACCCTCGCTGCATGCTGCGAGGAGGTTAGCAAACGGACAGAGCAACACAAGAGTTTATATACCTCACCATGAACTCACACAAATTTAGATCATACCATACAAGGTTGAAACTAGTCTCCCCAGATGGACATCCATCACCCAGGGGATATAACTTTCTCCTAGCATGGGGATTTCTGTCCCGTAACCCGGACCTGGTCACTTGAATCTTCTCCATAGAAGCAAAGGCAACCGATGCATGACCCATGTGGACCTATCCCGACCAAACTTGGAACATGTTATACATAGTCAATGCAAAATCTTCATAACAGCCGTGTAGTGTGTAGTGAAGTAAGCCTCGGCAGTCCGTACCGCAGTCTTCTTCCCTTAAGTTGGTGAAGATGGAATGGAAAGCCCCCGGAGGTTCAAGAGCTTGTCGACGAGAACAGGTGATGCTGCTCAACAGGTAGAAAATGTAAAGGGCCCAACATCCTTTAAATCACCGTGGTGGTCCTGTCCTTTTGCCAAATTCATTTAGAAGAAAGAAAGCAAACCAAGGCACCATGCCTTTTAAAGTCTCCCCCGTCGAGAACTCACGTCACCCATCTCGCGAGAGCTAGGGCTGATTAATGAAAAACCATTCCACCGCAGTGGTTCTACATTAGTCGTGTTGGGTTATATATTTGTAGCAGTTAATTATCAAGTGAAATCAGATACAAAAAAAAAACTGTCTGAGAACTGAGAGCAGAACTGGAGGCAGACAAGTAAAACTCCAAATACACTGGAGGACAGTCTTCAGTGGAACTCTGAAGACGCTGGGGACGACCAGCAGGAGTGCTCCGCTCGACTTTGTTCACACGTGACAGTTTATTGCATCAGTTATGGTGCCTGCTCTCTCTACCAAGGATTGTTAATACCTTTATTTATGTCCCCCGCCTCGAGGCATACCTTATATAACCACATGCGCGCACACACACACACACACACACGAGGGATGAGGGATATTAAGACGCGTCTGGCCATTGCCGGCGGCGTTAGGAGAACGAGGTGGAGAGACAGGAGCGAGTGAGAGAGACGTTGACAGAAAGTGTATGAGGGAGAAAAATTGAGAAAGCGAGAGTTTATCGGGTTCAAAATAAACTCCCATTCTTCTCCTGGTTCGAGTCTCGGCTTCATTTCTTCTCCAGGGCTTCTCCCGTCCTTCCGCTTTCCATCGCCCCTTCCTTCCATCTTTGCTGTCAGCGGAAAAAAGGCGCCCCACCTACGCCTGCCATAACAACATCTGTGCCGGCAGCGGGATGAGAGCGAGGGCGGGAACGAGGGGGCAATGTAATGAGAGCGATGGAGGTGGTCGTCGTGGGGTTAGGAGAGGTGGGTGAAGAGGCAGGGGGACGGCGGAGGCCCTGCAGTTGCATCACTTGGCTCTTCGGAAACCACAGATGGTGCCATTCTGGAGACCCACCGGAGAATTTGCTGCATACTGTGGAGATAAATAATATTCAAGAAATTAATATGAATATCTTAAAAAAAGATAAAATTGTGGAACGTGTGTAGGAGTATTACAGTGAGCGACTGGAGTTTATTAATTTTTCCATCACAAGGCCAAGACCTTTTCACTTTTTACTGCAGTGTTTGCAACCACTGCAAGAAATTAAGATATATATTTAAATATTTAAAATCAGTCCTGATTTTTAACTTCAAAGAAGCAGGGGGATGGATTTTGTTTCTCGCGCTTCTCTGTCTTTGTCCAAAGCTAAGCTGCTAACTGAGCTAATAGCTCAACAGCACCACACACTTCATCCTCTAAAATATCACGGAACTGTTGTATTAGACTCTTTAGACAGGTGGACTGAATATATTTCCAACAACATTTGTAATAATCTTTTGTGTGCACAGGCTGCAAAGCACCGGACTGGAAATTGCGATGAAATAGCCTCGGCTGGTGGCTCAAAGATGCTCTTTAATTTTATTGTTTCGTCATCATTTTATTAATATCAGCGGATATCATTTGGATGGATGGAGTGATTGAACTTTTGTAGTAAGTAACAATAATTTCACTTGATTCCACCCCTGATGATTAACAACAATTGATCCATTCACACCGTTCAGATCTTGTCACCATCACACATCTGAACAAACAAATGTTATCAATTTTGTTAATTTGTTAGTGTTGTTAATTTTAGTCTGTTGTTTTTTAAGTATTGGAAAAAGCCAGTCTAGAGGTTTCTCCCAGTCTATAGTTGTAACGCTAAGCTACTCTGACTGTCCCCTGAATCTAGCCCCATGAACACGACAGTGTTATCAATCTTTTCATCTAAATTTCCAAAAGAAAACAAATTAGCATATTTCCAAGAATGCTGAATCATTCCTTTGAAATCTAAAGATATTCATTTGATAATTCTATTTGATACTTTTTACTGCATAAGCCCCTTTTTTGGCATGGCAAAGGTGAAAATGTTACTTTCACTTCATTGCGGATGTAAAAATGTCTATTATGTGTATTATACAGTAACCTGGTGTGTCCACTGTAAGATAGTCACATGAAAATCTAACAATTCATAATTATTAATTATTTCCAATAAATCAATTGAATTGATCTTAAACATCAAATAATTGCACTGTAGGGTTAAAGACCTTGTGCCCCATTGCCACATAAATAAATACAATTTTTCTGTTGTGTTTGCCATGCATACAGATCAATCTCTCAATCCAATGTACCGTACTGTACTCTGCACCGCGTCCTGTGAATGGACTCCCATTTTCTAAGGCAGCGCTTCGCTCCAGCCTGGACTGGGTGTGAAACTGATTCATGAGCGTGTCACCAACCTCGCCTTTGTTTGCCTCCTCTCCATCATCCCCCTCTGCCACCGAGGCAAGCCTATTGGCTTCTGCTATAATAAACAGCGTTTTTGTTTTTTCTCTCTCTCTCTCAGTACACGTACCCAGGATTAATGTGCTTGATAATTAGGTCGCTGATGAATGGACACATCAGAGTGTGCTCTGCTTGTTTACACTTACTGTATGCATGCTTTAATATGCCACTTATAATAGGTGCGGAGATGTGTTCATTCTTCATCCCTATCATTATTGAACATTCACCGTGTGCTGTGGGTGTACGCGGGCCATTTATCAAACGAATTCTGTTTTTTACGCTGGCCGTATGCGCGCTATGAATCTTCAGATCTCACGAAGATACTCCTATGAAATGACGGCTTTTTGGATTATTCATTTACAAGAGAAAGCCTTGAAAAAACAAACTTCAACTTAAAAATTCACGCGTCTTTCCAGAAACAAGCTTTTTCCAGACCGCGCATACACAAACATTTCCAAAACAGTTTTGACTGAACAGTGGTTCGCGCATTGTGTACCAAATGATCAACAATAATGGGCAGATGACTTCCTCATTCTTTTTCTTTTGTAATTTTGGTGACTCAAGCCTTTAATCACCACTTTAAACTCAAGTTATTTACTTGATTAGCTTCCTCTAACACAACACACTGCTTAATAACATCCCAACACCGAGTACCCTGCATTCAGTGCGTCGCTGTTGTTAAATGGGTTATTTGGCTCACGGGCAGTTGAGCACACACATGGGCGTACACATTAAACCAGTTTTAAGTTGAAAAGTAAATGTATTATCATATCATATTATATTATATTATCAGTCAATTCAGAAACCAATCAGTTTGCTTGTGTGTACTCCAAGTGAAGCAGTCTGGGCTGCATGCGGCCCGCAGCAAGGTGGTACAGATAGAATGGTTATGGCGCGTGCAACATAACTCTCCGAACGCAGATAAGCAAAACAACAAAAAATAAAATCATTCCTGAGGATGTTTGTCACTGTGTGTATCACTATGCACAGCCCTTTCCCTCTGTCCCTGCCGCCCCATGGCTCTCCCTGTCCCTCAACTACATTATCTGCTAACCAGATCATTTACTTCCTGCAGATGGCCTGCGCTGCTGTCAGAGTGTGTGTGTGTGTGTGTGTGTGTGTGTGTGTGTGTGATTGTGAGCGTGTCAAAGTTATTAAAGTCAGTTTAAACTAAAATCCAAGTCATCCCCATACACTTGGGCAGCTGGAGACTAAAAAACAAAGACATAAAACAGGCATTTGACAATATGCACTTTGTGTGTTAACAACCGTATTATGTTTTAATCCTGCGACGTCACGGCTGCTGAAGCTCGTGTTCTCTGCAGTCATGTCAGTCTGTTCTGATGAAACGGCGATGGCGTTCCCCCGTGGCAGCGAAAAACCAGGTCAGGAATTCTCCCATGAAAAGAGGCAGGTGGGAGTGTGTGTGTGTGTGTGTGTGTGTGTGTGTGTGTGTGTGTGTGTGCGTGTGTGTGTGTGTTGTTAGTGGAGACATACACAGGTAGAGAAACAGCAGGGAAAAATACACATATCATTGACACAGACAGAAAAACTTACAGCGAACACTGACTCAGAGTGTTGGTCACAGTATGTCTCCCGTGTGTTACCTCTGTTTTTTTTTAAATAACGATTCTACTTGTGATATGAATTATGTTTTTTCCCAGCAGTGACTGTTGGTATATTCCATCCAGACCCAAGTACCATCAGTCAAAGCACTGTAGGCACACGTCCCTGTAGGGCTTAAAAAAAACACCTTGGTATTAGAACCCTCAATCATCTGGGATGAAAATAAAGATGAGATCAAACCGATCAGCATTCAAACAGGATCGATCTAGTGTTTCTTATCATTCATATTTTTTCATTAAAAGGGAGGTCAGAGAAAAGCTTCATGATGCATATTATTGCAGCCAAGTTGAGCGTCTTCAACCTTGGCCAACAAGCGACGATAATGATGATCTGAATGAACTTCGAAACGTAGATGGACTGCACATATACACATACAGTAGTTAAGATTCAACATTGAGACACTAATAAAACCAGCAAAATAGGACAAGGCAGTAGTTATTGATTACAAAAAGCTGGCTCATCGCGAACACCACGCGGCGATTGTGCGAAATATAGAGTTGGAGATAGTCTCGGAGATTCTGGTCAGTCATTTTAATTAAAGAGAAAAAGCAGACATGTACGTGCCTCGGGGAATGAGCGGCACGGCTGCACCGCTAAATCACGCGATGTCCCCAGA
The DNA here is from genome assembly GCF_022379125.1 of Scophthalmus maximus. NCBI lineage: Eukaryota > Metazoa > Chordata > Actinopteri > Pleuronectiformes > Scophthalmidae > Scophthalmus > Scophthalmus maximus. The sequence goes on along the minus strand of NC_061529.1, from coordinate 16,942,641 downwards.
CAACTCTGTACCGTGCTGCGACTGGGCCTGACAGCATCACGATGAGGAAAGTGTAAACATCTCGCCTTGATTAACGAACACGTTGGGCCATGCCGCCGTCGCAGGAGGACACATTATGTATAGAATTTTTCAATCCGACGGCTTATAGAAACCCCCCCCCCCCTGCCCCCTTTGCATTTTTAATCCAGAGTCATAAATGAATAGCCTGTTGCGTCATCCATGCTTTTTTTCTTCTCACTACAGTATATACAAATGAAAGAGAAGATTAATGTGATATTCACGCGTTTCATTTCCAGCCTTGGGGCAATAAAGGAAGGACATTTCAAAGTGTTGAGACGTTTGATATTGCTTTACATACAACACAATACTTTACGCAGGTGCTTAAATTGTCCTGTCTGCAAAATAAAGGGAATACAATTATATCCACAGTACATTCCCTGAATCATTATCTCCACCTCTCTCTCTCTCTCTCTCTCTCTCACACACACACACACACACACACACACACACACACACAGAAATAAACATTATACACTGCCAGACAGCAATTACTGTGCAGCAGATGTTGGCTTGAGAGGAGAGCAGCTGACGCACACGCTCACACAGCTGTACACATTAAAAGACCACCGAGTTCGGATTTGAAGCCTTCTTTTTCACCTTTTGTTGTCGCTTGCAGGTAATCGGTGTCTCCGACGGGATTTGTGATTTGCCTCATGTCCCGCGTGTCCCGTCTCGTCCCAAACCCCCCAACCCCGCCCGCCTCCGCCCCTCCAGCGTTGTCCTTGACCCCGCGGGCTTGGAAGTGGTGCTTTGAAATGGACGCACACAGGTGCCAAACTTCCAAACCCCCTGCAGCACACCGGGCCTTCTGAAGCATGTGACACTTTATCAGGGCGAAATCCCATTATGTAGCGCAGTGGGGGGACGTCACCGCCTGCCTCTGCTGCTGTAAAGATGAAAGCTGGTCATATTTTAATGATGGGGACATCATTATGTAATTGCATCATGGTGATTTGTATAATGGTAATATGATATGGAGCAATCCCATTCTCTTTATGTATTGGAGTGTGCTGGGGCCGTTACGGTGACCTTGTCATATACGCTAATTTATGACTTTCTGATATTTCCAGTGGGGATATGAACTGTAAATTTAGAGACATAGTCAAGGGCAATGGATTATTGATGTTCCAGCACCCTAAGCCATTCATTTGATGCGGTGGCTCCTTGGTCATTAAACACAATATTCACAGCCACTAGATGTCGCTCTTGAGCACCAGCATCGCTGACACTACAAAAACTTTTCTCAAACCACACCTCTGGCCACAACGGCGCCGTCCCTTTGTGTTCCCAGCAATGTGTTGCAAAGTCCTGTGATAGCAGCGCCTCAACACACAATGAGAAGCACAACTTAAGACGATTACCCTGTTTATACAAGAACAAAAAACAAAAAAAAAAACAATCCCGCCATACCCATTAGCCCATAATGGTATAGCCGTCATATAGTCTACGGCAGTACTGGCAGTAGCCAACTAGTGATAGCAATATTACCAGACAAATTCATTCATTCATTCATTCATGTACCACTGTGTCGCCAACAAATTATTTGCAGATCAAGGGGAAGAAAAGCCTGTAACAAGCCAGCCAGGGCCCTTTAGCAGGTCGTTGGGCTCTCCACCCCTGGAAAAGCCAGACCAATTTTGACTCTGAATGTATTTCTTTCTCTGTCGTTGCCTTTCTTTTTTGTTTTGCAGAAAAACATTGTTTCTTTGGCTGCAGTATAGGTCATAAACCTGGACTACTCCCTGTTAGCCGATGACACAAGTACACAAGAAGTACAGGCCAAACATTTCTTTTTACTCAAAGGTTTCTGTCATTTTAAGGTAGTTTCTTTTACGATGACGTATGTTCAATCGTTCATGTTCATGATAATTAACAGCTGCGACTGACTCGCGATTGGTTGAGCACATTTACCGGCATGACCTCTGTACCGCAGCTCTTCTCCGACCACGACTGTGCAGACTCTGGCTCCAAATGATGTCATCAGTGCGAGACAGCAGCTCCCGTATCTAGGACATTTGACAGTCAGCGATGCGGTGTCTTCTGTCACAAGTGATCACATTCATTTTTTGCCCTTTTCTCAATTCCCCCATTGGCATTAGCTGTTAACTGTCTTGCCTATTAGAACATTAAAATCGGTAGCACCTCTTAATGACGGAGCATTGTATAGCTCAGGAAGCTTTGCTTGCTAATGTCAGAAGTAACTCCCATTAGATGTTACATTATGGTCATGTTATCCAACACCTGCTGGGTTGTTGTGAAGGTCCTGCGAGGTCTCCGACTCAGAATCAAATATCGAAGACTGACGTGAAACAGTTTTACCCATTCAGCTGGTCATAATCTCATAACGACAGGTGAAATAATATGATGTGAGATTGTGGCAATGCAGGGTTAACACCAGACAGGGTTGGCTGTCTTTCTTTCATGGATCCGGATGCCAACTGCTGAGACCGCGTTCTGTACGTCACCCAGTGACTGGATTCGGGCGCTCGGTATCTAACGTACCCGGTTATGGAGGAAACGTAGGTATAGTGCTCGTCGCACATGGGACAGACCAACGGCTGCATATGTCTGTGTGGTCTTTAGAGCTGAAGTGAAACAAGAACTTATGGATTATGTAGCCGGTCCATAGGTGGGCTTCATCGTTCAGCGCGCCTGATGAAATCGAGCCGTGTGACAAAACGGCTGAAGACTCTTATGCGTTTCATCTTTCTTTGTATTTATTGTGCCAGCAGCTTAAGTTGGGGATTGTGATATTTCCTTTGCAATGAGCACAATGCCAATACAATCAGCCGAGTCAACTCCTTTGCTTTCAAGGCGAGCAGGATCCCAAATGTTATCTGAGGACAGATGACACTGTACACGGTAAATTTTAATGAACACTTATTTTAAAATGACGGAGTGATGTTAACAGGTAGTGAACTCTGTTGGGTATTTTAATAAGAGTTCAGTGGGATTTGAGGGGAGTTATTATATGCTCTGGGGGACACAGACAGACATGCCGAGTGATTGCACTCAGAATTTACTTTATTGCACTGACAAGGGGTGACATGGTTTAATTACAGCCTTTGGCAATACATTTAAGTCAGTTTTGCAAGCAACCAGGTAAAACCCTCTTTTTCTCTCTCTTTCTATTACACACACACACACACACTTAATTACTACAGAGACCACCTGTAGTTCTGATAGGGTTGTCATGGCAACAAAAAGGAAATGAGTGACTGGACTGCTGACAGTTAACGGCACTGGAGGCCACAGGGTGATGTTCAGCTTGTGCCCGGTATGATCATCACATTTCTCATATGTATCATGTAGCTAATAAGAGTTTTAGTAAATGCAAAAAAAGTTCCATGAAATGCCGTGTGGGTTGAAATAGTTAAAAAACATTGCAAAACAAGACACTTCCAGGATTGTTTGTTTTTCATTCCGGTATAAAAGTAAGACTTTTTTTTCTTAAAAGTAAAGAGTGACCATAAGAGAAAACAAATGAATGCTTCTTGTTTTTCCCTTTAAAGAGGACGAGAACGCTAAACACATGACTGTGCTTCCAGAAAACTGAAGTAAAGCAGGATTACCTTTACACATCACATGTTATCATAAAGCAACTAATTTAAGCCCCATACCTCCTCCAACTGAATACTTGTAAAAGTGGCACCCCAGACGGATAAAGCTGATCCTGTGACATGTCTCCATCAGATTATCTCCAGTGGGCTTTAGGTGCCAGTACACTCCCATTAGCCTGATTAGGTGGATTTTTTCCGTTGACAGATTCCTCTTGTGTTGTTGATTTTTTTTAAGGCAGGCTAAAACTAAGGTTGTAGGCTTTCAACACAGTGGCCAGACAGGCACTGTTAGATCGCCAGAATCGCAGATCGCCAGCACTTTAGTCTCCAAAACGACGGCCAAGTAGTAAGACCGGGACAATATCAAATGTCAAGATAGGTTTCACAGGATTATAACACAAGAGAGTGACGAAGTCCAAGAGTTTGGCCTTTTGCCGCGGCTCAGTCGTTTACATGACTGAATTAAGTGAACAGACTTACTCCTCATTTTGTGAGGGCCAAAAATGAATTTGAAAAATGATGGTCAGGATTGCAAGTGGCCGTGTCTGGACTAAGATTTGCTGCCTCTCGTAAAATAGGATCATTCAAAAGATGAACAGGTGCTGATGGGGATGAGCAACACATTTAAATAAGGAATGGCAAGAAAATGGTTGGAAAATCTCCAGTCGTCAGACCGATGTTTCAGGGAAATGCGTTTTGGACTTGACAATCATCACAGCAATATTATCACTTTGGAATCCAGCGAAGCTCAGTTACGCTGCACGTCGACGTGACGGACGTCTGATGATGTGCAGCAGTCGCTGCGCTTCACTCCGTCTCCCTCTATGTTGCCAGGGTCGCCCCCTGCTTCAGGGCAAATAGCAGATGTGACGTTTAGCCTAACTTTGTGCCAACATATCCCTCCTTTTTGACTGTGCGCGCACCCACATACACACACACACACACACACACACACACACACACACACACCACACCTCTTGCATGCATGTCACATTCCCCTCTCATCCGGAGGAGTTTTTGCCAGTGATGTCACTCAGTGTTGCCATAGCAACTGCCTCCCCGTTTTACCTGAATTGAATGCCAGTGTCAACCTGACAAACATTTGCATATTTCTTGTTCGCTGTTTGACTGACATTTCACCGCAGCCTCACAACACATTCACTCATCTAGTAACAAACGTCAAACACACTAGATGGAGAAATATACAAGAAGTAAATATTCACATGAGCGAGGGAGGGAAAAAAAACGTTCCTGGACTAAAGGCCAAAGGTCAGACTCAGCTACAGAGCAGCGGTTCAGCTTTTCTGCGGCACGGATGTCTGCTTGAGTTCTACTTCAGAGCAAACGTAATTATTTACTCGCACAATAACAGAGCATTATACACAGTTTTAAAATGCATCGTTTAAGCTTCATTACCCATTAATGTTTTTTGTGGGCAGTCACTATTTTTACCTTTCTTTGAATATTGTTTTATTCACTGATATTAATGCATACAAAAGAATCAGTAAGGTCTACATAAATATTGCCAATGAAACCTCTTTGTGTGTGTGTTTGTGTGTAAATGGACTGAATGGACTGTATTTATATAGCGCTTTTCTAGTCATATAGACCACTCAAAGCGCTTTACAGGAAAGTCACATTCACCCATTCACACACATTTATACAGCGCTGCTATTTGCCACGCATTTTTCTGTCACATTCATACTCATTCATGCACAGAAGAGCCGTCAGGGGCAAGTTAGGGTTAAGTGTCTTGCCCAAGGACACAACGGCATGTGTACTGGCGGGAGGTGGGATCGAACCGCCAGGTCCGTTCGCATTATTTATGGAGTCATTAACACCCCACTTGCCGCTTTCTTTGTTTGGCTTTATTGGAATAAGTTGTTGTTGATGAGCTTAGTGCTTATTGATACAAATCAATAAACAATTACTGGTTTTCTTTGGCTGCTAAAGTTACATCGAGCCGGCACCGTCGCCCACGGGGAGATACATGAACTGAGAAGAGGGGGAGTGAGATGACTCTCACTGCATAAGCGCAGTCCTTTGAGGAGAAATTCAGCGAAATGCTTTCGTGGAAGATAAATCCAGTTCTCAATGAAATTTTATGTGAAAAGCATTTTTTTTTTCTGCTTTAAATGAAAGAGACTGTTCAGGCAAGATTTTTCATTTGGTTGAAAAGGTGCAATGCTCCCATCAGCTAGATGTAGCCGCTGTCATGATTAGTTAAAAACATCCTTTTTAAAGGCGGTAACCATTTGGTTGATCAGATATGTAAAGTCAAAAGGCAGCTATGAACCTGTGCTATTTTCTTCTTGCAGATTAGTTTTACTGACTGGTTTTGAGGCATTCAAATCTTTTTGGATCTTTCATGCTTTAATGTCACATGTTGTTTGCTGAGGCCATGTTGTTGAGTTAAAGTCACTGTGTGCTTAACCTTACCAAGGTCCCACAGTGTGTTGTATAAGCCTGTCTGGAAACCCAAATGTTCTCATCTGCTCAAAAAGGCCAAACTCAAAATTGGGCAATTCACTGCGTGGCCTTCATTTGTACATGGTGATTGCGTAAAAATTGAGAAAGAGCTTAAAAGGTGCATGAATGGACCTGAACAGTGAGGTTCCGGAAATAAAAATCCCGTTAATATTTTCCAGCAACATTTTGAACGTTAGCCATAATGTCGTCACCATCCAGGGTAGACTCACCACGAGCTACGAGTCTGTGAACAATGGTATATGCTCCTGTAGAAGCCACAAGTATGTATGATATCTACCTTGTTTTAAGGAAAACATGTTTTATTCACAATGTCATTGAGAAGTGCTACACTACCCACAATCCTAAAGTGTAACATTGTCGTCTCTGATTGGTGGAGCTCGCTGTCACCGTGGAAATGTTTACCGCACCCTCAAACTTAATGTCGGCTAGTGATGATGTGTTCCATTATACCTCGGAAGTCGGAGCTCGGAAGTCTGTTTGTCGTTCCATTATACTTCAGAAACTCCAAACTATCTACCTAGTTCCTTTACCTCAAAAAACAGTCTTGTATCTTTGCATTTCTTTTTTGCTCCGCATCAATTGTTTTATGGTAACAATTCATCCCGTAGTTTATTGGCTTGGTTGCAGGCTTAAAAGGACCTATTTAAGGATTTTATGAAACGTCAATGGAGTGAATGAATGGGAAATCCACTACCGGAACCGAAGCCGTTCAAAAGGTGAGCGGTAAGTGTTGCGCTCCAGTTTCAGAAATTTGCATTAGAAGACGCCTCCGAGATTCCCGCATTGGGTTTGGGCAAGAAGGTCCAACTGTTGATAGGCCGCCGGGCAAGGCACTTACACTTGTCTCAGACGCACAGAAGCTAGAATGAAACTACCAGGATCCCATCAACAAGACAAAGGTCATAGGAAATGGACAATAGTTACCTCAACTATCTTATTCTTACCTTATCTATCAGACGATGTCTTTGGCAGCACAGTTTGGGATTTACCAAGAAAACTTACTGTAAGGCCACATCGTGTATGTGGTCTACTCAACCTTTGCCTGAAAACCAAAAGTGTGTTACGGTGACCATCATTGATTCATGGTCATGGACGATACCTGGGACAGCTAAGTGGACAGTAACATAAGTTTTAGAGGCTGGCTGTTTTGGCTATTTACTACAAGTTCACAGGTATTTACTTCTTGACTCCCGCCACCACCTGAGGCTGTGGCTTTATTCCATCTTTGTTACATTTCTGTTCCACCAGGCTGAGAATGTGTTGGACAAGAAGAAGAACATTTTTTTTTAGAAGAGCAGAACAGCTCCCGTGTTGTGATTTAGGCTTTGTGCTGGTCTTTTGTCTGTCTTGACAGAAGCGGAACGTCCTTGCGAACAACCTGCGCATTTCACAAATGTCCCAAGAAAATCCGAGGGATCTTATTCCACCGCAGAGGTTGTTTGTTAGAAGCTGAGAAAAGTACTCAGTGGTTTTAGACTGCAGACACTGCCACAGCAGAGAGACAGTGTTACAAAACATGCCTACAGAGACTGGACCATGTGAAAGCTGCTTGCTGTGTTGAGTTAACTGGTCCTGAGAGAATTGAGATAATAGTGATTCCGGTGACAGGCAATTATAAAGGCTGCATCCGCCCGGGCATTATTAGCTGCCTCACTCACAGTGTGCCTCTCTCACTGCCACTGTTCACTCCCGTTAGCTGGGTTTGACTGGACAGAGTTCTAGTTTGAGAGTGCACTCACAGTGAATATGTTAACCCACCCAAGCAGCCTTTGACACCCAAGCACACACCATGTTGTCTGAGTGTCAGACTTAGGAGTTTGATTTGGTGCATTCTTTATCTCGATTAATTAACTAACTAACCCTAACCCATATCTGAATGACTTCTTTAGGTAGAGGGCAATGACTGAAAGCACTAAGTGCAATAATGGTCTTCTGTTTTAATTCCATAGGCTCTCATGTGATACAGGTTTGCAGTTGGTGTGGCGCAATAGGGCAGCCACAACCATGAACAGTTTTTAAGATAAATTAAATTAAATGATGTTACTTACGACTCAATTGCTGTCGGATATCTGGTTTCATAATATCCATTATAAGAATTTTGTTGACTAAGCAATAAAGAATGGATACTAGCATTAACCATGAACCCTTTCCTAACCCTAAACACACACGTACGTCATGGGCCTCGAATAGTTTGAGGTCCCTATAAGTAGAGACCTATTTTTGGGGGGGGGCTGTTAAGACTTGGTTTTAAGTTTACACTTTGTTTAAGGTAGGATACAGGTTGGTGTGAGACATTAGGTTATGATCGTTATGTTTCAGCTAATCTGCTACGGAATGCATCATCAACCCTATGTTCCTGAGCAGTCAGAGGGTGTGGTTGAATTGTCAAATTCTCTTTGGAAGTTTCCTAAATCTTCAAGTGACCCGGAAGTATTTCATCGGCAGCCATGATAAGAGCTGTTCGGATTCTCTAAATGCTTAGGAAAGGAGCTTCAATGCTTCTTTTCCTGTCTCCTTAAGCAAAGGGTACACTGGAACTTCCTATGCGAAAGGAAAGGAGATATAGACGTCCCACAATTCATTGCGGCAGCGATATTTAACGTGACGCGCCATGCACGAACGTAAATGATTCAATCCGAAATAGAAGTAGAAGTAGTCCTGCTTAAACGATGGAAGTTCTGTTACATTGGTTTAGAGACACAAAAAATCCAAAGAGGGCGAAGGTCAGAGTGGGTGGATAGGTCAGCAGAAACTACACAGAGGATTTTTACCATGACCCCAGTCCTAATTTCTGAAGAAAATTATTTTTGTGTCTGCACCTAACAGAACCTGATCAGAACCTGGTTAGGATTTTTGAAGCCACTGACAATTGTGTTGTCTTGATACGGGCATCAAACCAGAAAACATTAATATTTGCCATTATAGCCATCAAATTGTAATCAGCTTCTGACGGAAAAACAAAAGAAGAGACTGAATGTGGAACAGTTCTCATACTGTCTGGATCTGGACTCCAGACGGTAAAAAAAGGAAAAAACATTCAGGTTCTGTTTTGGCTGAACTCTTCCCATTCTTTTCTTGGCTCAGTTCCCTATTCATTTACACTGGGAATCGGCTTCTTGTGAGTGCTGCCGGCTCAACAATCCATTTACCCAATCCAAATGGGCTGCATGATTGAAATGTTGTGCAAAAACAAGACAGAAATGGGCTTCTGCTCTGTTGACTGTTATGGCTGAGTGACATCCAACAATGCTAACCATTTTTAAAAAAAAAAAATAATTTATGTGACTGAAGAGTTACACCCACAGAGCAAACACTCCACACCGGGCACGTCTGAGAATCATGACTGTCATTTGGTGATAATATATTTCAGGCTCTGCATAATTTCCTGAAGAAGACGCCGCCAGTAGCTCCTGGTCTCTGAACACACCACGGTTTCCCTCCCCTTATAAACTATTAGCCTCATTTCTGAGTTGTCTCTCCTGCGCAGACACACCATTAAGTGTGTACGTGCGTGAAAACTGAATGATTGTTGCATTGGCAGTAAGGGGATTTGATCACACACACACACACACACTGAGGCAGAGGATGGAGTATGAAAAGCTGATGTGACAGTGGTGGGATTTATTGCATCTTAATTATTCAAAAGTGAGTGAGCAGTTTTGAACGAGAAAATGAGAGAGCGAGTGAACGAGTGCAAAGGGGAAAGAGGCAGGGAAGATGAAAAATAAAGGTAGAGGAGGAAGAGAGCAGGGAGCCATATTTCACAGTCACTTAGTCCAGTGAGAAAATGTGCTGTTTGTCAATTCTGTGAAAATAATTGTCCGGCGGGAAAGAAGCACATCAACACATCAAGTGCTTCATCAGAGGTTTTCTTGCCGAAGGTCAGAGAAAGGAATAAAGAAGAGAGAGAAAAAGACGGAGCCCATTTAGGACTTGGTGTGAAGATGAGATCGGTATCTGGATGTGTGATCCACACAATCACATCACACATCACATCATGGGCTTTTGCATTTCCATCTTGCAATTCTAATTATTCTGCCTGCATGTACATCACACACGTTTTTGCCTTGTCCACAGAAGATGCCCAGACACAGATTACACACTAATACCACCAGCTACAAATGAAATCATTATGGTACGGTCTTGTTCATATTAAGATTGTGCATCATTGTGTGCAACCCTAGTATGTAGAAGGATACAACACTTTTGTTTCCGACATGGTTAAAATGAAATATCAGTAGATGACACATAGATATGATGAGTTGTGCCAATCAGATCATCACAGTTCAGGCGCTCATGAGAAACAGTGCTCAGACGTGTTGTGGGTCTCTAATAAACAGGAGGACTCAAAGTATCAATTCACGCCACGGCATCACAATTCATGAAGGGACGTACAAGGAATGTTGATTTCCAACTCATGGACTACGTTGCTGAAGTATCGGAGCAGACGTTGTGGGGGCGATATCTCAGGGAAAGAACAGAGAAGGGATGCGAGCTCACGGGAAGAAAGGTTTGGACACGCTATGACTTCAAATATGGACTCTTGACGATGACAGAGAGTGATTTGGAGGTATGTTCTTGTGCTGTTGAGAAAGCTTCAGTGTGTGTGTGTGTGTGTTTGTGTGTGTGTGTGTGAGACAGAGAGTCAAGCACGAAACCAGTGGCTACACGGGTCCCTTGGGTAATTCTATAATAGATTATAATTGTGAGAAATGTCTTCTGACAAACACGCTCTCCCTTCTCTTTTTCTCTTTTTACTGATACACACACCATACATGTCTCCTCCTCCTCCTCACTTCAGTCTGATGTGTCTCTGACAGCTGCACTGTGTGCGTGTCTTCAGGTTGAGAAACCCGCGCGTGTCTTACAGTCACACACGTGGTCTCTTCACATCGCCCATGAATTCGTTTTTGTCCTGCTGTTTTGCATGGATATTGCAGCTGGATTGTTCTGACGATATCCCCAAGCGACCAGTGCCGGCCCCCGCGCGAGAGGATAATTGGATTTTAGGTCCAGTCCAGCCCTCCCGATAATCTCGGCTCAGACTTTCTGTCCAAACGATCCCGTGGTGTGAGAAGTTAGTTGGAGACATAATCTGAAAGTTATCCACTGGATTGGAGTCTCCTGAATCTAAAAAATTCAAATATACCGTTTTATTATATAAAACGGTATATTTATTATATACTATTATGTATTCCTACACCTAATGTATCCTATGCCACTCAGCTGTTTGGGTCAGTGAGGGCGACACTTGGAAAGATTTCAAAGACGGTGCATGCTTGTGTAATACGCCAGCAGTCTGTAAGATGAGACAGTGATGCACACTATGAGGAGCTGGCATCCTGCCACACAGATCATAAACTTGTGCTGTAACCATTTAGCAGCGATTCTCGATTTCTTAGGCTCCAGTCTGGACTTCGCCGCCTCTCTGTCTTTCAGCCTGTTCAGTCTCCAACTGCAATGTTCCACAGCAGCACCCTGGCAACTAAATTTAGGGAATAATCTCTGTAGCCTCCTCTCCATTTGTCAAAGATGAAGGATTAAATGATACTGTGGAGAGATGCCCACCCAAAACTTGGCTAAGAAAATACAGTCGGTGCCTCGTCTGATTTTGGCGTCACGAAGCGATGTCAGGCAGCTTTCACTACGATGGCACACCTGGAAAGCAAAACAGTAAAAAGAAGGCTTCACCGTTCAAAACACAGTCCCACAGGCACTCACAAGTGGAACACTTGATTTACATACGGAGGCTGTACTCAGGACAGATGTCTTCAACGTCAGTGGCCATGGGATGTCGTGTTAGCTTCCATCTATTCTGAAAGGGCTATTTCTGATTACTGATCAGTTTTGCAACACGCTGACTGCAAGAAATGTTGCAAAAGTCAAGGCGCAGATTCGTCACTTGTGGAGTTGCAGTGGCAGCTTCGAGAGGTTGTGGCTGTTAAAAAAAATTAAGATCGGTTATTGTGAGATTACAAGTTTGCAGCTGCCACTGTATTCATGTGAATATCAATCTACACATTTGTGAATATTTTTTGTGTGACTTCAAATTCAGAACACAGGTGTGAATGTGCAAATTCCAACATACAGGTTCCAATATTTTCTACAAGTTCTCACATTGTATTCTACAGGTTCACAAATCCTGTCTACAAGCGCTTGCATTTTGCAACATTTTTACCTTCATAGTAGTAGTAGGCTATTTATTATCGTGTGTGTGTGTGTGTGTGAGAGTGGGACACATCACCTCACACCCGACAAACTGGTCCCATCAGGATGCTACTGTGAACAGACACAATCTGTTGTGTCCTGCAAACTACCAACAAAACTGTCAAAACGGTGAACATAACAATACTTGGACTACTGACCTGGAAAGATGCACTTGGTCCATCAATCCCATGACGCACTGTTTGTTTTGGGTTTTTTTTATCCTGTAGAAAGATCACGAATAAAATGAACAAAGAATAATACTAATACTAAATATTAATAATACTAAATACTAAAACAACAACAGTTTATCAACACCTATTTGCTTAAAGGCTGGACTTTCAGCAGCTGGTACTTTGGTACATATCTCTTGTCCTTGTCAGTCAATCTTCTCTGCCCTGTTTATTGTGTGTGTCTTTGCGTGTGTGTGTGTGTGTCTGTGTGTCTTTGCGTGCGTATGTATGTGTGTGAGTTTGCGAGCGTCCTTTTGGCGTGAAGGTTAAGCAAGTAAATGTGTGTATGCATGTGTGTGTTTGTGTGTATTCACTATTGGACAATAAGCGTTGCTTGTATTGAGACAACCTGATTAAATAATGGGCTGTGTGTGTGTGTGTGTGTGTGTGTGTGTGTGTGTGTGTGCGCGTGTGTGCGTGTGTGTGTGTGCGTGTGTGTGTGTGTGTGTGTCTGTGTGTAGGCTTTAAAAAACATAATTTCTCTGTAGCTTCACTGACCAGCACAGGGCAGTTATAACTGGAGGCATAGTTTTTCTTTTTCTCTTTTCCTCCTCTAGCACACTCTTTTCCTTTGTTTCCTCTTCTGCGCAGCCATATAACAATCCCTCTACTTGCGCTCCCATCTTTCCACACGTGTCTCATTTTATCAGCTCCCCTGTTTTCGTCTTCTTCCACCCCCCCCCCCCCCCCCCCCCCCCCCCCCCCCCAACAGTGCGGGGGGACACACCATGTTGTTATTTTACTGTGGTGGTTTTTGGGTATAAACCTCATCAAGAAATATGAAAGATTATCTTCGTCTAGAGCACTCCGGGTCAGCATGACCCAGTATGGAGTGTTCTGAAATGTCTTGGCAGTTCACTGGACACGTGGCCCATTACGTTTGGTCAACAGTTGCCAAATCCAACAATAAGTGGGAAAGCAGATGTTCTACAAACATCGTCTGCATGTTGTGTGACACGTAGACCAATGGCTGATAAGGGTATTAAAGTGTGAACGGAACTGCATATGATTTGATCTATCTTCGATGTATCTTCGTGCTGTATGAAGAGCTCTGTTGTGTAACCGGGGGGGGGGGGAGTGGAAATTTACCTGAGCCAGTATGGAGGTGGGCAGCCTGTGACATGTTGAGATTAAAGATCCCACTGAAACTTCATTCTTGAGTCTTTCTTCTGAATAACCTCCGACCACAATATAATGGCATCACGAAAGGCGTTTGACAAGAGGACCGGAGCGGATCTGCTGTGATTCCGGATCCAGGGGACAGCCACGCTGAAGGCCTAGCTAAGGTCACTGGTCATTGTCAATGTCACGAGACGACAGCCAAGCTAGCGTGGACGTGACGTGGTGGTGAAAATGCTAACTCCAGCATGTTAACATGGACACAATGGCATGATTACGTTTTCGATGTTTGGCGTTTTCACAATTTCGGTTCAGTGGCTGCCAACATTTCCGAATCAGCGGCACACACAAAGCACAGCCGAGACTGTTGAGACGAGACGATCAGTAAATGTTCTTCTGATCTCCGGGTAAACATCAATGTCTGGGAAAATACAAATCTGGGTGGAGCCAAAATAGGAGAGAGTTGTTTGAATGAGCATACGCTTAATTCAATTTACAATGGCAAAATGTTCACTGAATTCTAAATTGACCTCATTCATCTCTACTTCACATTGTTGATTTTCCTGCAGTGAGTGTGTGTCTCATTCGTCACTCCCTTTACTGACCCTAATTTAATGGATGTCTGGCATTTATCTTGTTAATTTGTATTTCAATAATATTGTCATCTGGAGGTCTGTGTGAGACTCCCTCCTCTGAAAGTTTAATAATACGGAATTGGTTTTTTTTATTTGCAGACTCTTTCTCTGTCAGTCTCGGTGTATAAACTGTCTCACCCTATTTTTCTTCAGCACAATTACACACACACACACACACACACACACCGATGGACAGATGCTTGGTTAATGTAGCAGTGAATTCGCAGTCTTGCTGACCAATTCCCCTCCTCAGATGCTTCGACAATGTGGCTGGCCGACCTTGAGACTGACACCATCACAACACACAAACACACACTTTGTCAAAACACGTAGCTACACTTTGACTACTTCCACAGAAGTCGTTGCCTATTATCTAAGGCATCTCTTCATTGCCCAAATCCATAATTACCCTGAAAGATGGGAAAATGCTTCCCAGGAGGAGGGGCTGAGTGGCTCTATTGCAAGCCTTTTATTCCAAATGGATGAGTCAATGCGAAGAGAATGTGTTGTTTATAATCGGGCCACCCCACAAATAGTAAAAGTTTCGAACACTGGAACACTAAAAAAATTATGCTTTGTTGAACACTTGCAGACTTGGCACATAAACAGAGTTAAGTTTGCACAAAGTCCCAAATAACATGGCTGAATGCAGAAGTAATGGTTCAGCATTACGGGGAATATGCTTAAGACCATTTATTTAATCATTATTTTTCATGTTCCGAAAAAACCAACCCCCTCCGCGCTCTCGCACATTTGCATACGCGCTCACATTTATACATTGGCACGCACAGTTCTGCAGAGCAGACTGCCCTGCAGCTTCTCCTAACACACCAATACCCTGTTGTCTGATGTTTGTTTGATTTTGAATCCAATACGTTCATGTTTGGATTATAACGATTCATATTTTTTTTTAAGTGATAAGACATTTTTAAGTCAACATATTAATGGAGTTAGAGGAAATGTCAGAGGATCACCAAAAAAAGGCCTCCTCTGGAAAGGTTTGCTCCTCATGAAAACCAAACTTCATGGCAAAAGATAGAGATCTTTTCGGTGTGCGTCTGTCTATGGACCATCCAGCCAACAGACCACAATTCCCTTGAAAAATAACAAAGAAGGCAAACACACAAGAGACGTTCCTATCTTCATGGCGAGTTCACACTAGACAGTTTTAACCCAGATTTTCCGCTCACCCACAAATTCTGGAGCTCGCCGACAAAAAAACCCAAATCGGCGCTCGCAGATCGGCACTCGATGCCTCACCGACGTCTGCCGCATGTCTAGCAGGCTAAATATCTGGACATGTCGGGGGGCCCGAATCCTGTAGTGTGAGCTGTGCTGTGACTGGCAGTGAGTCCGTCGACTAGCACTGTCGTTGGCGTCGATGCTGACCGACACCCCGGGGGAAGAACTCCTGTTGAGAACTTCTCACTGTTGAAGGATCGCGTAGTGTCGCCGTTGAGTCTCGTAAGTGTGTACAGCACAACGACTGAAAGCCTCGCAAGTACAAGAAAGCACTTTGCATAGTATGAACGGTACAGAGACCTTACGACTTCAGGGGGGGGAAAAAATGAAATTATTATAATAGAGGACTTTATGCTCAGCTAGGCAAACACACTAAAGCTCCATACTTAACTCCAACGACTTTGGCACCGATCTTTTCATTTTACTTCTGAGAAGAAAACTAATACTTGTGTCCATGGCGATGATCCTCAAGCTGCATCGCGGCCACTCCAACCTGGCTCAGAGAGAGAGAGAGAGAGAGAGAGAGAGAGAGAGAGAAACTACTTCTCATGTGCATTTCATTTTAAAGGACATCTAGGCAGCAGATCACTCCGGGCCTTGCAATGCGAATGTGCAGGTTTGGAACCCAACAGAAGCGCAGTGAGGGAGCTGTGGAGAGTGAGGCATATGTGTAGCGCGGGGAGGGAAATGAAGTCGAGCAGATGGGAGATGTCTAAGGGCACAAATTCACACTATTCTGCTTTCACTGTAGGAAAAGCGCTGCTCCAACAGCATTTTTTTTCTGCTGATTTGAGCTGCTTTGTTTCAATCCATCTCACTCAGCAAACAGTACTGATGTTCAACTCTCAGACCATTAAACTGCACAGTAGAAGCCAATCTTGAGCCAGAGTTCCCCATCCTTTCTCTCTGGTTGTCGTTGTACTCAGCGACCAGACTTACTGTACTACCACGAGCTGCCCCTTCGGAGCCTGTCCATGTGGCCTCTGTAAGGGGCAGCGTGGGTTTTCGGAGCAGTTGGACCCTGTCTGGTGTTCAAGCTGCTCCCCATCACCTGTGAGGCGAAGCAACAACAGCAGCAACAACAAAAGACGCGCCGGCAGCTGCGGCGCAAAATCGAATGGCGCGAGCGCCGCCCGGGAGCTTGAGCTGGTCAGTGTGTTCGCGGTGAGGCTTCTGTGGAGAGCACTCGCTGAGCAGATGTAGCACCGCAACAACAGCATGGCTGTGCAGAACCAGTCCAAGTTCCCGGGCAGTCGGGGCAAGGCTGCCCCCGCGTTGTTCTGTCAATGTAGGTCGAGAAATCCCCCCCTAGGTACAGGGATCCGAGGCTGAGGGCAAATATCCAGCTGGACCAGCGGTCTTGGCCAGGGGAGCAGCAGAAAGCAGCCTCACCCTCCGTGACTGGGACGCCGCAGGGGTGGTGGTGAGCGAAATGGAAAAAGGCCCGCTGAAACAACCAAACCTGCAGAGTCAGGATGAACGGTCAGTGGATGGATATCACCCCTTCACGTGAGCATGAGCACACGCCACAATGAATGCTCTGCTATTTTAGCCCTTTGATGATGTTATTGATATGATAATTCATCCGTTTCCTGCCTGGTGGGATGCAGCAGAAAAAGGGAGAGATTTAAGTGATGGTGATTTTAACCAAAGTGCACAAGGCGTTACCATCAAAATGTAGCTGCTGTACTTATTGCTTTCCGGTCCAGTTTGTGTTCAGATCTCACACTAATATTTGCAGTTAGTATAGAGAAGAATATTGAAGTATTTCATCTATTGAACTTTTTCTTTTTTACTCTGTTTTAGCGTGCGGAATTTCGTTCCTACTTTGTACCTGTCTGGTATGGAGTTTTGAATGACAATAAAGAAATCTATCCATCCATCCATCCATCCATTTTTTTTATCTATCATCCATCTATCTATCTATCTGTCTATCTATCTACTTATCTATCTATCTATCTATATCCATCCATCTAATAAGTAGCAGTAACTGAATCCTCGTTTTCCATGATAGTACTTCAGCTGTTTGCTAGTTGACACAGTTATACGGTCGTTTGTGTGAATGCACTTTGTAGTAGAAAGGCTATTTCTCCGACACGGGTAAACAGCTACGGTTATCAAAATCACCGCTGAATCGGACACCTTCAAATAATACATATATATATTTTTTTAAATCCCTGATGGCCTATTTTTTCCCCAATTTTTTTTAGATCAAACAAACAGTTGTTCCTGCAGGTGCGGAGGTCGTGATTCGAACGGCTTTATGCTCACTGTGTGCGGCTTCTCGTGCGTATTCTCTGGGTTTTATGTGGGACCGAAGAGTTAATTATCTGCTGTTTTATGTCCGCATGTCGAAAAACACACCACAATACCAAAAAAGCCGAGTTGATTCATCGCGGCCGTGTTGGAGGCGTCCCGCCGAGTTTAGCCAGGTGCTTCTCTGAGCACCCTTTTCAACAAATGGTGCAACGTACTGTACGGTGCCAATCGCGCACATGCTGACATCACCTCAGAGGCTGCAGGATTTTGCAGTACGCCGGCTGCAATTTTGAAATAGCTAAGAAAAAGCTAAAAAAAAGACAACAACAACCTGCGGCAGTGTCCCAGGGACGTGTGGCCAAAAGGGAGGAGCCGTTTGGTAACGGTCTGACGGCTCCGGGTGTCAATATGTCTTAAGTAAGTCCGAGGGCCATTGAATAATCTAGAAACATGTAACGCTTAAATCATAGTATCAGTGCAATTAAAGCGGGTGTGATATTTGCACAGGTTCCCGTCCACGTGGGACTGGACTGGAGGAGCGGCTTTGGCAGCAACGTGAATGGGAAGTGCGTGATCTGTGCCTGAGGAAAGAAACCCATTTCCATTTAAGTTCACATTTGTACAATCAAGGCTTCATTCTGGTGCATTATTTGTTTCTTTTAACATTGAAAAACATGTTTTAAACGCATATAACAGTTTCTAGGCCTGATACGCTGAGAATTTAACAATGCACATTAGAAGAAATTGCTCTTAACTTTTGACATGAGCCTTTTTTTGATCAAGGCATAGAAACAAAATGGCAGAAATATCCTGGATAAAAAGCCAAAGTCGCAAACTCTGTTATGTGCACGTGTGCATGTGTTTGTTTGCGTAGATGGAGGGGAAGTCGAAGTGAAATTCGAGGGGGTCGGCGAATTTGGTTTGTAGATGGACGCTCGTACAAATCTGCGAGAGAATGATTTGAATTGAAATTGAACAAGGTCAACTCAGGCCTGCGCGCGTTTTCATGTGTGTTCACGGCTGCAAAGTGTGAAGATGTCG
Source organism: Scophthalmus maximus (assembly GCF_022379125.1). NCBI lineage: Eukaryota > Metazoa > Chordata > Actinopteri > Pleuronectiformes > Scophthalmidae > Scophthalmus > Scophthalmus maximus. Next base: position 16,923,798 of record NC_061529.1, on the reverse strand, counting down.
GTGCCTGTGTGTGTGTGTGTGTGTGTGTGTGTGTGTGTGTGTGTGTGTGTGTGTCCCAGCAGACCATCTGTTCTTACAGTCTATGCCAATGAAAGTGGAGCTTGTCATTCACTGGCCTACTTTTCTCTCTCTCACACACACAAAGCCTTGTCAGCAAGAAAGGTAAGTTTGGAGTGAGCCCTTGGTGTGCACGGACACACACACACACACACACACACACACACACACACACACACACACACACACACACACACACACACACACACGTAGACAGTGTGTTGAATGCTTTATGTGTATAATTCACACATTATTTCATGTCATATTATTTCAGAGATTTTACCTGTCTGCGTGTGTTTATGTTTGTGTGTGTGTGCGTGCGCTTGCACGTGTGTCTTGTCAAATGACTGCATGCATACTGAGAGTGTGTGTATATGTGTATATGTTTGACAGGTCGTGTGTGCAAATACAGTATGAATTCATGCAGGGTCGCCTGCCAACGTCACATGAATCATCCTCTATAAGGATGTCGTATTTGTCTACTTTTCCATGACTCTGTATGTGTACATACGTTTGTGTGTACAGTAGAGTATGTGTGTGTGTGTACAAAGAGCTGCTGTGAGACAGCATGTCAGTGTGTGTGTGTGTGTGTGTGTGTGTGTCTGTGCATTAATGTGCCTGCTGTCAGCACGTCAGGTGTCCTCCTCCCTCACTCAAGAGTCATTTAAACTGTGTCTTGGCATGACGAGTGTGAATGCATGCTGACGTTGTGAATTCATGAGGTAGGTGTGTGTGTGTGTGTGTGTGTGTGTTTGTTTGTGTGTGTGCGTGCGTGCGTGTACTCCATGGAGAATAGCATGACAGATGATCAGCACTTAGGATAGAAGTGTTTGTGTCTACTCGCCCCTTGGCCAGTTAACTTTATTATTAAATAATATGTTCATGAGAATATATTACATGTTTGAATCATGACGCACGCAGCGCATGTGATCCAAACGTCCAATGAAGCTTTCAGGAGTGACCGAAAAAAAGCAGCAGACAAAAAAAGGCAGGTCCACGTGGGTCGATGTTACAAATGTCCGCAAATGAGTACACACACTCATGTTTTGATCATATTCTCTACATCGATTTGACTGGTGGTTTCTGTTTTTGCACCCTTCTCTTCTGCTAGGATTTAATGGCACCCTGCTGAATAATAATGACCACAGTAATGCAGATGTTTTGCTAAACGTTTGGGCCTCTCATTCCCTTGGAAATGGCATTTTTAAGTACAAAAAAAAGTGAATGGCCTTCTAAAGTGCAGATTGAAAAAAAATGATTCGTGCATTTGGGAAAACAACGGCGTCACATTTTTTCTTGATGCCCACCGTGGCTTTGTGTAATGGGCATGCGCCAGAAACAACGACAGCGACAATGACGATCATATACCGGTTTCTCTACGTCTGGTTAGCACTGCTACTGATATTTCACGGGAAAAAAAAATTGAAACAGGGGGAAAAATATCAAGTCCATAAAAATATCCGCATGTGGACAAGGCATTAGTTCATCCGCCTCTTAATATTTACATGAAAGTGGTGGATTGAATTTTTCGGGGCAGATTTCTCTGAATTTGGTTCAAACTTATGCTACATTTGGATGGACACTTTCACGTTGCTTCAACCGAATGACACAACTAAAATTGCGCTTTTGATATAAAGTATGTTGCGCTTTTTTTTTCTTTTCTAAAGAAGATCCATTGCTTCAACTATCCAGGAGCTAGAGCTGCTTTCCCCCCACCGCAGTGTGGAGTGTTGAAGCACACTCCTTCACTGGGCCCCATGCAGAAAACATTTCCACATGCCCATCCTAAACTTTTTTTAAGGATGTGTGCCACATCGGAGAATTGCATATATCACTTTTTAAAATTGCTGGAACTTGATCATCGCCATCCGCGCATAAGTATTTGCTTGATGTAAAGAGTTGCTCCTCGGCATAATGAATTGCTCACAGATTACTACTACGGGACGTGTGTTGTGTTTTGTAACCGATCGTGGCGCGTCGTTCACGATAAATGGCACGTAATGTCAAAAGTGCTAAACTATATTACTATATTTTTCGAACGTGCGTATATTTATGTCAAAAGAGCTAATGAGCATGTAGCAGAAGGCACAGATGGGAGTTCTTCCAGAACATGGTCACCTGACAGGAGACGAGAGGACGACTTTCTATCCTCACACGTCAGACAAGGTAAAGGAGAAAATACTGCAGCTAAGCTGAGCGCCAACGGATGTCACAGGAAAATATTCCGATTTTCTTTCAAAGTGATGCCTCTGGATTTTCTCGATGATTTTCTTTTCCTTCTTCCTCTCTTTGTTTCTCTCAATCCCTCTTTCAATGCTTTTTCTATCTCCTTCTCTTTCAGCGACACTTCCTGTCTTCCTCTGAATTTGTCAGTGCTTTTTTGTCTTTCCTTCGTTCAATCATTCTCTCTGCAGTGTGTCACCCGCCTCTCTGCCGTCCAACTGCTGTGCAACACAAGCTTTTCCCCGTTGGCCACAGCTCCGGTTAAACCTAAGTGAAGCTGATCAGGCAGATACAGATAGCAGTTCCCTTCCTTTTCTCTCCAGCTCTCTCCTTTTCCCTTGAATGTTTTCTCTTTTACCGCCCACTCACCATCTCCTGTCTCCCTGATTTCTCCTGTGTGCCCCCCCCCCCCCCCCCCCTCTCTCTTTTTTCTCTGTCACGCATTGGAATTCAAAATTCTCCACCAGTCCTGCCCTAACCCCGTGTTCGTCTAACTGAAAGTGATAGGGCAAGAGCCACATAGCGTGTGGGAAATGCCATGTTGTTCGTTGAAAGTGGACCGATGATATATTCATCACGACACGGGCGACAGCAACCCTGTGTTACAGAGAGAGTCTAAATTTGTTCTGTTGGTTTTGCGGGACGGTATATGTGACTGGACCAATATGAGGGGGTGTGTGTGTGTGTGTGCGTGCGCGTGCGCGTGCGCGTGCTCACGTCACATCATTCAACTCCCTGCTTCCTCAACTGTGACACCTTCCATAAAAGCCCGTTGCGTGCCGGGGAGCGGCAACAAAACACACCGCCGGTAATGCACACTCCACGTTCGCCTCTCGCCCCTTTCTCTCGCTCGCTGTTCTCCGCGCGCTGCGCTGCGAACTCCCTTTGTGTCTGGGAGATGTACCAAAACTCACGGCAACCATCGCTGCCCATTAATGGCGGCACAGTTAAGTTTACTTTGAACGAGTGACCTCAACAGCAGTCGCTTAGTTTTGGGCATTTGCAACGTTTCACGAAGTGTGTTCGTGTCCATGCCGAAGAGCATTGTTTACACACTGACCGATTTATTACTGACAATCTACTCATCTGATGAGAGGGGGAGGGGGGGTGAATCGGAAATCAGTTCTTTTACCGAGAGAAGCGACTACATCGATATGTGGATCGATCTCAATGAACTATGAACCGGTCGATGGGCCGTTTTTATGAAGTTGCTATGCTGCTATATCCGCACGCAGTGTCTTCAAAGTCTCATAATAGTTCAAAGGTCAGCGCGGGACTCTTGTGAGACTTAGGAGCGTAGTGTTGTCAGCGAGTCAAAAACAAAAGCAACATGTCAGAAGGAAAAACATAGTGTGAGACTTTATTCGGTTTTCATTTTTCTCCCACAATTCCCGGCTTTTTGTCTATTAGTGCCCATTGAAGTGTCACACAAAGACATGACTGAAATGATACATTTTGTCCGCCATGTTTCCCCCCCTCTGTCATGAAGTAACACAAAACACTGTTGCTCCCTATGTGGTGTCAATTAGTGAAATATCTATTTAAAGTCAAGCAATGCCATATTATACATTTTTGGTAATTTCTAAAGGCAAATTAATGTCTGCATGAAATCAAGATTTTTGTCAAATTGCACCATCCTCCTTGCGGGGGACAGTATGATCGCTGTTGACCCACACTTTGAGAATCGTCTTCCACAAAGTCTTTATGTTTGTTGTGATTGGCAGATATGTCGTGATTTTTTTTTTCTCATGCCACTCTGAGTTCCACTGTACGTACAGTATGATTTTAATTTTCTCTGTCTGTCTCTTTCCTTTCTCTCCTGATGGCCTTGTCACTGAGAGCTCTTAACATTCTTCTATCTTAATGAGATCCTAATGAAGTAATTACACTTACCTATGTGTGCTAATGTGCCTGCGAGAGCGTTACCTGTCATATTGAATGTGTGTTTTTCATGAGGCAGTACATCGGGGGGATTGTGGGTGATGCCGATATTCATCTTCTCACAGCTCTCGAACTTTTACCTTGAAAGTCAATGAAGATGCAGAGAAGAGAAGCTTTGGCGCCTGTGCACCAATTTATCTGAAACCGTTGAATGTAGCTGCAGCTCAGCCAGACAACCCATGTTTGTAACGTTTATATCAACAGCAGAACGTAGAGTTTGGGGTTTTGTCTTCACGCCTCTACCTCATGACATCCCTGCAGATGTGTTTACATAGAGATATTAGGGAGTGATGAGCAAACAACTTCGTAGCCACCAGACGCAGCCTGCAGGTGGATGCTCGGGCTGAGAGAACAGGTTAGGGAGACTGGTGCAGAGGCATTGACAGGCAGAGCGACAGATGGGGAAATACTCGCAGTTTAAACAGACCGCTCACTTTCCCTCTGAGGAATACATTGATTCAGTCAATGGGCACAATCCCCACCTGCATGTTGCAGATGTTGGAGGTAATTCAAGTCCTTCCGGGGCTGTTTGAAGATGGCCGCACTCCTAGATCTGCTCTAGTGGTCCCCTAGTCACTACCTCCAAATGGAATGTGGACAGCAACTTGTGTATCATTCATCATTTCATGGTTTTATTATTTATTTAGTTTCTTTTATTTTTATTCTATTTTGTTTTACTAAAATTTTAGCATTGATCATTATTATTTATTTTACTATATTTAACTTATATTTAACCTCCTTTCAATATCTTAGTATGATCTATTTGTTCTTTTTGTTTTCTTTAATAAATACCCTTTATTATCTTAACTACCCTTCTTTTATCGTTGCCTTGTCAATAATTGATTATTTTGGTAAGCCATAGTCTCTAAATCTGAGTCTTTAATTCATTTTCAACATTCGATATTTATCACCTGTAAAGCACTTTGAATTTGCATTTGATTTGTTTGACAGGTGCGACATAAAACAAGATAGATAGATTGATAGATTGGTTGGTTGCTAGGTTGGTTGGTATGCATAAGCTAACAAGGAGATTTGCCCCAAGCTGCCCCGAGTGCAAAGGGAAACATGGTCAATATTACTAGTGCCCACTGTATTTGAAACATTGCAATCAAAGAGTATGTTTTCAGTGGATGGAATTACTAGTTTCTGTGGTATGAAATCTAGAGCCATACCAGCTCAGATAACCCTAACAGGTTTTTTTCTGTCAGCCGGTGGATGAGCAGACCATGTTTGAGGGGCTGGTGCTATTAAAGCAAATAGTTGGAGAGAGAAGGCCTCTATCGTCAGGGGACAGGCAGGACCTCAGATCATTATAACAGTTGAGTGTAGCGTAGGAAGGGGGAGGCCTTTTTTTTTCCTGATGCCACACTTCTCCTGTGCTCCTTCTTTCTGCTAAAGCAGTTTGGAGGTGGCCGAGAAGCAGGCAGGGCGGTGTGCACCGCGGAGACAGACCACCTCTATTCACAAAGGTCAAAGAAATGCTGCACTACAAAGAGGCATCCAGGGTGGGCCTGCCTTTAAAGCGAGGCAAGAGGACATCCTGTTGCAGAGAGGTAAGTGCTCAGTTTAGAAAGAGAACAGAAATGTCTATAATCAAATCAAATTATATTTATAAGACGATATAATGAAGTCAGGAAGCTAATGTTATCAGACACTTTCAGTTTTACAACCATCACATTTTAATGTACGTGCATTTCAATCAATCTGAGGAACATTGAACAGGGAAACTTGATTATAGAGTCTCTTCTCACCAGAGGAAACGACCTTAAAAGCTTTACAGAAGTGTCTGTGTGTACCCAAGGACGAGCTCCTCCTCGGCTCTTTGACCTCCTGCCATCATGGCTGGGGACAAACTACGAGACACCCATCATCGTTGATGTTGCCCTTGGACGCTGGCATTCATTCCAGCGGTTCCGATTCTTCCCCTGAGATGGCAACAGAGCAGCATCGCAAATAAATAACAGTAGGTAATGGAACTGAAGAGCTGTCATTACCTGAAATCCTACATGTTTGTGCCAGGGGAACCCACAGGCACACACATCACTTAAAAAGCAAATGTTTTGCCCCTTTTATTACTGCAAGGGCTGCGCAAACCTAGAGTTGGAGTTGTGTTCGTACCCTGCAGGACAAACTGGTTCGTCAAGCAGCAGTTGTTTAAAAGACTCCCAACATTTCCAATCTAAATTAAACAATAAAGGTAGACACATTTTATTGCCAAGAAGGTTCTGGGTTCGAATCCAACCAGGGCCTTTCTGTGTGGAGTATGCATGTTCTCCCCGGATTCTCTGGCTTCCTTCCACAGTCCAAAGACATGCAGAGTAAAATTAGATAACTCCAAGAGTAACTCGTAGGACACTTTAAATTAGGTTAACCATAGGTGTGAGTGTGAGAGTGAATGGTTGTCCGTCTCTGTATGGGGCCCTGTGATAGGCTGGCGACCTGTCCAGGGTGAACCCCGCCTCTCGCCCAATGTCAGCTGGGATTGGCTCCAGCCCCCCCCCCATTTTACTTTTCATTTTATTGTTTTCAAATGCTTGAACTGGTTTTATGTGAAGCACTTTTTTGTTGCATTTTTTGCATGAATTTTGATAAATAGTTTACGGTTTGAAGTCTATAATCTATTATTTCTATCACTATTATTATTAGGAGTGGTATTATTGAAACATTGTTATCATTGAAACAGAAGCTAATGATTAACTTTATGAGGAATTGTCCCAATAATGTGATCTAGGTCTCCCACAGAATGAGTATTGCCCAGGGTCCAGAAAGCGAAGCAAATGCAGAATTGCCTAAAACTTTTATTAAGACAAGATAAGATAAGATAAGATATACCTTTATTCGTCCCACAATGGGGACATTTGGGGAGTACAGCAGCAAAGTGGACAGAAGAATATAAAAAGAAATTTAAAAAGCATGTACAAAATATAACAGAAAATATACAAATATATACAAATACTATATACAGAGCAGTAGCAATAGTTGCACATGGAGAATAAATATAAATATTGCAAGTTTGTTATTGCACTTTAAGTGTACCAGTGAATTCTTTTTTACAGTGGTTGAGTCCTCTGTGTGTGTGTGTATGTGTGTTCTACTGAGAGCAGTGCTGGTTACACAGTCTCACAGCAGCATGAAGGAAGGACTTGCAATTATCCAGAATGACCAGCAGGGGGCGACTCCGCTAGTTGCCAAAATTAGTCAGTTTCTATAGAGGTCTATGAGAACACGACTTTAGTCCTCACTTGATTTATTATGGGATCTTTATTGTCTCAATCGCTAGTTTCTTCGACAACGCGATGTTCAATAGCAAATGATGGTCTCATTTAAAGTAAAAGAGACGATAAAGCGTGGTATGCATTGGAGCGTGGATAACGTGTGACACAGGTGTAGGTGGATGAGCTCTCAGTCAGGCCCCGGCCCCCAGCTCCTCAAAATGTAGTTTCAAGAAACCAAGATGGCGCTGGTGCAATGTCTGCAGTCAGTGTGAGAAGTTTGCAGAAGCGTATTTGAAGCAGGAATATACCTGATTCTGCAGTGTGGCCACTGCTTCCCACCTCCCGCCAACACACTTTCTTATGTGCATGCTGAAGTATCTCTTCAAGCAGCTGTTTTTGCGCTCAGCATCCTCAGTGTACAGCTTGACGCTCCCCACCCGCGCTCATGGCCCTTTCAGAACCACCGTCGTTGTCAGTGTCGCCTCTCTCACACAACGACCAATCGAAGACGGGTGGGGCTTACAAAATCAGCTGTGTCAAGAGTGGCAGAAGAGCTGACCCCGGCCTGTGTTGTCAATCACAGTCTCCTTTCTAATCAGCGGGCTACAGTTAAAGTTGGCTGACAAGTTTTTTTTTGACATCCTGTAACTTAGCAACGAGTGCTCGAGTGAAGTGCCCCGGAAAATGAGGACATGGACACAGCGCTTTGCTGCGCCTGTAGCACGGGGACAGTATATTCAACACTTTGAAGAAGTAAAACCTCACAGCAGCATAAAAGAATTTTTCTTCTCACTATAAAACTCTTCACACCACGAAGGATTGAAAAGTCGCACACTGTGGGTGAGAGACCGCACCGTGACTGTTACCTGACATGTTAACCGCCGCGCTGTGTACAGTCAGGCGACAAGGTGAAGGTTATGCCGTAGCTGTTACCGGACACGAACCAGTCTTCACGTCACACCGGAGCCAGACACCAGAGTAGTAATGTGCACGTGTGTGTGTGTGTCACGCCGCCCTCAGAGACGTCTGGTTCGGTACAGTGGCAGCAGGTCGTAGTGATGCTTCCTGGCTTCCTCGCTCTATCTCATTCTCTTTCTCTCTCTATGACTGTGTCACTCCCTGATAAACTAGGACAAGGACACACAGAGACAAGGCTGTACATTTCAGTGTCCCGCCCTGGACTTTCACACACACTTACACACACACACACACACACACACACACACACACACACAACCACACACACACACACACACACACACAGTCGCCTGAAGGTGACTGTGGGAGATGAGAGAAGCCAGTCATTTTGCTACAGCTACCTCCTGCTTTATCACCTAAGTACAGGCCATACAGATGGTACAGCAGGCAAGGACACGCGGGACTTTCCTTCCATGGGTATTGTCTCGATTCGAACATTTCTTGAAAGGTATCGGAGCAGCGCGGCGTCGCCGAAGCCGCGTGGGGGACAGGGCTCAACGTGGGACGGGCTAGAGCGCGCGCTTGTTTTTAATGAGCCACGGGAAGACAAGACGATTTTTGTGTGTGTGCTGAAGGGAGTCCGCCGAGATATGATAAGCTTTGGGGGGGGGGGGAATACCTCAAATACTGCGTATCTTCAAATCCCAAGCTCAGACTGTGACTTACCGCATGCAGCCCGGGGTGGTGCATTTACATGAGGCAGCGGTGGGATTTTATCAGATGCATTTCACGGCTCCAAAAGTGGTCTGGCAATTGGTTCGTTTGATCTTTGAGTCAAGCGGAATTTTCAGCTAAATTCCGCTAAGTTCGTTTTGGAAACTTTTTCAACGACTGAATATATCATGGTCCGCTAGCTCTTTTGGAACTTTTCGAGAAGCTGAATTGTTGGGTCGACTTTATTGTTTATGGTTTTCCGTGATTGACCCCCTGTGGATCTTGAGTTTTGTATTTCCTTTTTTTTATCTTGTAATTCACTTCCTGTGCTCCTGTGTCTGCTGTTCTGTTTCTGTGTTTCACTGTGGTCGTCTGCACCCGTCCCCGATGTGTCTCACCAATGTCTCATTACCTGTGCCCTCTTGGGTGTATCAGAGCCGTTGAGAGAGAGAGAGTCGCGACGACTCCGTTCACTCCAATGGACCAGTTTTTTTTCTCCAGCGATGGGCGGATCATGGAGCCTCTCAATAGTTCCAGGAAGTGAGCGGCAGCGCTTTAGAGTAGCAGCAGAACGGATCCGATGGACCGTCTGTGATGCACTTATGAAGGGTAAGACGTAAGACGAGTTTAAGTCATGGATTATCCGAATCTGAGTTTTTGTTTATTTTCTCCTGCAAAGACTGGGAGTTGTTTTTGTGTGTGTTACTTTTCATTAAATACTGCTTTTTTACCCCCCCTAAGCTGCATTTCGGGTCCCGCTTCAACAAAACGTGACAGGATAAAGACAACTGCTTCGGAGACTTATTCTCTGGGATTTAATAGGCTCAAATAAAAGTGAAACCTGATATTTAAGACCTCAATACCTCAATACGCCGCTCCAATGCGAGCGCCACACTTCCCCTTAATGTTCAAACTGTTACTCCCATCTCTGTAGACGCTTTGTAACTGATTGTCAGTTTTTTTATCCACAGGCTGCAAACATACAGCTGCCTCTTCATAGCTTCACCGGGAACCCGAAAAAAAGAGACACAAATCGGACATCAAAATTTTACATTTTACAGACACTCTACAGTAGCCACTGCCACGAAACACAGTAATAAGTCAAAGACGAGCCTCCGTGGTTTTGGAACAGTGTAGCACACACACCGACACACCGACACACACTTTGTTTGAGGCCACAACGTCCTCCCAGTCTGCACAGTCTGTACTCTTCTGCTTAAGTGGTCACGTGATATTTGTTTTCAGGTGCGTAATGGACCGGGATTACAACTGATACTGAGCGAAAACACTCGTCTGGATTGAAGTCATTTTTTGTTCGAATCCACTGTTTTAAAATGAAAACGTAGTCGTAAGAATGTAGCCTGTTCCCATTTCAGCATTCAGCCAGAGCCAGCATGCACCTGTTGGTCATGCAATATCTCTGATGTGTTTTCCTCCTGTACAATCAATAAACTTCTGCTGCGTTCCATTATACCTCGGAACTCGGAGCTCGCAGCTCGGAAGTCGGGGTGTGGAATTTCCTCCACCCCTCCGAATCCGAATTCCGACTCAGAGGGGCGTTCCAGTTGCAACTTCTGACTCGGAGGTCAGTAATTCCGAGATTTTAAATGCAACCATAACCCCGTCTGTGAAGCTCCGAGTTCCGAGGTATGATTGAACGCAGCGTGTACAGTATCCGCCCACCACACTCCCGTCCACTTTCTCCCTGTCTCTATATCCACCTGCTCACCTGTTTCCTCATTTCTCTCGCGCGCTCCCCCGGTTCTTATACGAGACCTTTTTCTTCAGTCAGTGTCAGATCGTTTGCTTGTGTCTCCTTGCATTTCCCCATGTGCCTGCGCCCTGTGTGTAGTAACCTGTTGTGTGTCTCTCTGTCGGCCTGCTCGTCCACTCATCCTTCGCGGCACCCGCCTGCCTGTGCTGCTTCCAGCAGCCTGGACAGGGATTAATTAAGGCAGATGCAACCTCTCCTTTTTTTTTTAACCCATGTCAAGGTAATGCTAATCTTAACCATGGCCCCGTGACCCGGCACCATTCTAAATTTCACCACCTTTGTGCGCTGTCCACACACTGCTTGGGCCTGGCTCAGGTGCCGACGAGCATCTTACTTTGACCGAATTTGATTCCTGTCGATTGCAGTCATGGTGATCAGAGGAGGTTCGCTTGTGGACGCATAGTAAATTGATTTTGCATAAAGTTATACTTTGGTTGAACCGGCCTCATGCACGATGGTGACTTGACAATGCAGCAGAAAGAAAGGGTAGCCTCCACTGAATCGTTTGATGAAAGGCACTTGATACTGATGGGAAGAATAAACTCAGATTTGGCAAACACATAATAACCATGTCCAGGCGTTTGCTCTTTATGTTGGCTCGTAAAAGATATATTGTAGAGAAATTGGGTGACCCTTTTAAATGTACAAATGGACACTGCGGGCCAGAGGGTCAAAAGTCAGGAGATTAAACTCTTATACTGCCTGTATTAAAAAAATATTGGCAGACTCCTGGGACAGTTTAAAGAAAATCCTGATGCTCCGATATGCTGACCTTTGGTTGCACCAAAAAAAAGCAGATTTCCCACAATGCAACAGAACCTTTTTTGTTGACCATCATTTCGTCAATTTGGTGGGTTCCCCCATGGTCTGCAGGTCCATCACTGACAGACCCCATTAATACCTTTTCCCGTTGTTGGTCTGCTGAAACATAAGAGACCCGAGATACAGTGTAAATAAAAGTAATTTAATGAGAATGGTTTCAAATGAGCTGATACTCGACAGTTAGACAACGCCTGTCTCACTGACTGACTGACAGCGCACTTCTACAGCTTAACCAATCAGGGAGTAGATTATCATCCCTGCGTTGACCAGCTCTGTCATAGGAAAGATCACCTGTCACTCACATCACTCACTCACTACAAATTCAATTGCACTAACTGACGTGCGTGCGTGCGTGTGTTTCATACAAAGGGAGTCTCCCTCCTACTCAAGTGAATGTGCAAGAGTAGGTCAGATTTATTTCTTTCTCTCCCTCCCCCGCTCTCTCCTTCCCCTTAATCCACCTGTCTAAATTCTCCTTTTTTTTCTCCGGTCCGTGCTGCCTTCACTTCTCACTTCTTACCTTGCACTCTCACCATCTTCATCGATGTCACACATAATTAGTGCTTACAGCTTTAGCTCGGCAGGCCAATTAAAGTCAACTGCGAGATCTACCGGTTGGCGGCCACATGCCCTGGAAGGAGCAAGCCAAGACACAGTGTGATCACAGATTAAAGCCCCATCCTGACTTTAACACTCATCAAGTCCAGGCTAAGTCCAGGATGTAGTTTAGAGGCACCACGAAAAATGTCATTTTTCTATTGTCGGTTCATCAATTTTAAAATAGTCAATTTATGTACAGCAACAAGGGATCACATAAGTAAAGCCAGGCATACAGTGATAGGCAGAGAAGTTAGTGTTTACCATAGATGAAGAATGCTGACGAGACAGAAGCCGGTAATCTGTGCGCCGAAGCCTAAAAAAAGAGGCCAATTAATGTCCAATTAACATAATTTATCATATTACAAACAATAACCGTTCAGCAGCGAAGGAACCCTCCATGCTAGTGATACACTCCAACACACTGACTATTTATCATATTTTAATATACTATTTATTTCTTTTACTCAAAGCCAATTTGACCATGTTGCCACTTAGGAAAAAAGGCTCAGAGTTTGAGGAATCGACTCGTGGCTCTTCTTCAACTGTGCGAGAGGCTGAAGTTTATCGGAACGTCCCACGGCCTGTCGGGAGCAATTAATCGTTGCCCGCTCCACCCTGTACACTGCACGGCAAATGAGCCTCGACGAGTATGCCCGGCTTAACATGCAAGGAACCATCACCTGATTCAGCAGTTCCCCTCAGCGCTGCACAGATTCATAGCGTCTTCAGGCTCAGTGTTTTGGATTGAAGGCCTACACCTTTACTGTTCTCCACTGTCACACTGTTATTTTTTGCTGCACCACGCAGGCACCTTGTCTTTCTCTTTTTTCAAGAAAAAAGAGAAAGACAAGTTAAGAGTTAAGAGAAAGACATTATCCTTAGTAAGGAAATAACAAAAAAATGATTTACAAAGAGAGAATACTGCATTTCCTCACACTAGATGGCAAAACATATGACTCTATTTTGGACACATTTTTCTTTTGTTACATATCTGCCGGTTCCGTCGCATTCTGCAATTATGTTCATTTTCCCCATTTCAACGTCAAGTATGTTAGGGCTGCGTCTACAGATTTTTTTCCACTGCCCCCGGGTGGCCCATAAAGTGTTCACTGCAGGCCTGATGAAGTTCGACCTCAACAGGTCCACTGAATTATAGTCGCTCTGCTTATACCAAGATCATGTAAGAGCTCAGACAAATGTAACTCTAATTGTAACTGTAATTCCAGCAATGACAACCAAGCGTAAAAGGTGAAGGTCTGTTCAATGACCACTTTTGATAGTTACGGTTTGACCGACTGTTGAGAATGTTTGTGCCTCTCCTGGAAGGCTTTTCATAGAGGTGCACTTGTTTGCTTTCCAATCTCATCTCTACGATACTGCCAGTGACTAACAGGAAGTGCCCCTGATCCTCCTCTGACTCTGATTTAGAAAAAGGCGTTTGGGGCGTAGACATCATTCAACGGACAAGCAAACCTGTTTAAAACCTACACTTTTACCACTTTCACACCCAAAATTACCGCGTAGACACGGGTTTTTTAAACACGAGTCGACCCCTTAAAAAAATCGGCAATTGGCCACTCTCGCACTGCAAGCAGACCAGGGTCTGATGATCGCCAGCAGACGCGGTGCGTCATGTTTTGACCGGAAAACAGTGTAGTGATAGTTGGCGGTCATAGGTGGCGGTAGGGAGCGGTGCGCGCCATGAAACAAAGAAGAAGAACAGTGTAGTAAACAACAGAAAGCAGTCAGCATGGAAGCCAGTGAGAGAGTGGTCAACATTGCCTTATATCTTGTACTTTTGTACAATTTCAAAGTTTAAAATCTCAGTTCACATTCACATCAATGGCGATCGGAGGTGCAACCGATTATTACCCGGGTCTATTGTAGAGTCATAAGCGGGCCAGTGTGAAAGGGGCTTCATAAGCCAGTGAAAGCTTCAGACTGTGACCCCTTTTCCACCAACACGGAGCCGTTTCACATCGGTGGAGGACACCAAACATGAATTAGTTCCCAACTGGAAAGCACAATAAATAGCGTTCATATGTTCGAGATGACTGTGCATTGTTGTATTAAATGATATTGTTTCGAATTAACCCTTGAGCTTCCTGAGGCGATCAAATGTATTTTAAAGGAAAAAATTCTGGAACATTCTGCACGAGGGAAAAATCAATACATACAGTGGCATTAATTGTTAAAATGATAGCATCTTTAATCCGAACAAAACAGATAGCTTTTCCAGACACATTTCGTAAAACATTAATGTTAATGTGCGGATATGTGAGGCCATAAATGAACAGGCACTTCCAAGATCTCCGTGATATATTAAACGTAAACAGTTATGCTAATGAGGTCTTTAGCTGGGATAATTAAGGTAATTAATGCACTGATAAGCAAATCTATTTTTATGTCAATGTACTTGTCAAAACATACAAATGAGAGGCGCTATTAGCCACGGGTTTGTTTTGATGGAATCGGGTCAGTCTATCCGGGTTTCTCCAAGAAATGCGAAGACAAAAAAGAAATTCGCATGAATGTCGTTTTTCAAGGTGTCAAGGTTCCAAAAATGAAATAGTCGAGAGTCCAGATAATACAATTTTCTCATGTCTTGTTTGTTTTTGAATGCTCACTCAGCCGTCAAACTTTCAGAGTTTTGGCTCGAGAAAAATCGCTCGGAGAAAAAACCCAAACGAAACCACCTGTTTCTGTTGTCTTTAAAGCCGGAGAAAAAGATGCTCGAAAGTATAGGCTGTGTTGTTCAAGGGGAGCAACTTTAAAGATTTTCTATACAAAGCCAAAGCTCCGTTCCCGACGAATGGGAATGAGCTCAGCAACATACCTGACAGGTGAAAGCTGCGATACTGGCGCTCATGTATTTTTAACCTGCTCGAGGCTGCCAGACCCTCGGATTGTTTTTTGTAGACTTTTGGATGTGAGTTGAGTGAGCTCCATGAAAGACTGCCGGTGAAAAAGATCCCCCAAAAAACTTTTCACGGATAAGAAGACAGACAACATTAGCACAGGGAAGAATCAAAGCATCTGCCTCGGAGGGAATCTCACTTACAGTATGCAAGTTATTTTTTGCGTTTCCCCTCAGCCATGATTCCATCCTTCGAACTCTGACGTACGAGCTGCTCTTACCTCCAGGTGTCCGCCTGGTCTTTAGGAGATTAATGTCCGACCGCCAACCCAAGCACACTGACGATTATCCTGCCAGGATAATGATGTATAATTTACAGTTATTACTATACCCTCCCTAAATGTTGAAATGAAGTAGTATCTTCACCGTGATATTACCACTTGTAACCCCGGACACGGGAGAAGACAGGTCGGCGGAGATCCAACGCGTTCTGCGCTTGCATGTGCTGATTTGTTTACTCCAAAATTACGGAGTATGAAAAGCCAACAAAAATGCAGCAGAACCGAGCGCAGCTGTATGGTTTAATTACACATTACAACCTCCTAACATGCAAACATGTCTTGTGCGATATTGAATAAAAGCGCTCCCCCTGTTATTATGTTCTGCAGCTTCCTCTACTATCATCATCTCTAATGTGTGCGTGTGTGCTTCTATCCTTCTGTTCCAGAGCATCATAATTACTGACACACACACACATGCACATACAATAATAATAAGCACACGCACAAAAAACACAGAAGCACATACATTGAAATTAATAACACAGGCCAAGGTGATTAGATGAGCACGGGAAGGAAGTTCATTCCAATATACAGGGGGCATTCTGATTCATAAACTCCCCTGTGTGTTTTGCTGCCTTGCTTTGTCAATGGTCTTTGTAAATTGTAGATTTTTGTGTCCCAGTAACATCTATTCATCTTTTGTGACGAATAGAAAGAAGAATCCTTTAAGATAATGGCACTGGGTTCCGTTATCTTATCTCCACTACATGCACCGTCGCCACCGTGCCCTGAGCAGATCCAGCAGCATGATCTTTTTTTCTGGGTGGTATCGAAAGGGTACGACCGGCAGCATCCTTCAGGGCAGCTGACCGTGTTGTGGGTCACACTGTGAAGAGGCGCTCAGAGGTGTGGGAGCTCTCTTCTGTTAAAGATGTGGCCAAGTAAAGTTTCTTTTCACATGTAAACCTTGACAGAAAATCCATATTGCACTTTTCTATTGTTGTCTGACCCACAGCCTGAAGTCATCCCCCCCCACTTCCCAAGCGGTTTTATGACGAAAAGTGTCAATGGTTGTCCAGCTGTCGCCTTCTCTGGGCATCCTGGATTGGGTTGCACCAGCTATACGTGAATTCAAGAAATGGCAAATGGACTGTATTTATATAGCGCTTTTCTAGTCATATAGACCACTCAAAGCGCTTTACAGGAATCACAGCTATTCACACAGCGCTGCTATTCACCGCGCCTTCTTTCTTTCTTTCTATCATTCATACACTGCCAGAAGAGCTGCCGGAGGCAATTAAGGGTTAAATGCCTTGCCCAAGGACACATCGGTGGACGAACGACTCTACCTTCTGAGAGGTACCTCCGCCCCTTAAGAACAATAGTCCATCCTGAATAAGTTAGTAGTGAGTCACTACTAGTAACCCCCTGCCAAAAAAAAGACATCACACACGCACACAATATCTCATTAAACCTCGATATTCTGATATATTAAGCACCCCCTTGAGTCCCCGTGTTGCTCCACGTGAGTCATGTTAAAGGTAATTGTTGCCTACAGGGCGAACAATGGACAAATTCATCTAATTTATCACAATACACCCAATCAAACACACACTACTGTTATTGATGGCCTCTGTTGTGCATGTGAGCGTGTGTGTGTGTGTGTGTGTGTGCGTGTACGTGTGTGTGACAGAGAGAGAGAGAAGCTACACTGTGTAAATAAAGTTGCTCCGAAGCTCATTGTTCATAATACACAATGAACAGCTGACAGATGGGAAACATGTTCCAGCAAACACATGGCAGCGTTACACATGCACAATGTTCACATTGTAGCAGCAGAGAGCTATTTTTAAGTGTGTGTGCTTTTGTGTGTGTGTGTGTGTGTGTGTGTGTGTGTGTGTGTGTAAAAGACGGCACAGGCTTCATTGTGATCGATGATTCACATTAACAGAGAAGAGAAGGGTGGAGGGAGAGGGCACAAAGTGGAGAAAGGAGGAATAGAGCTTGTGTGGTAAAAAGTCATTTTCATATCTTGGTCTACAGTGCAAATGGACACCAATATTCACTTTTATATTGAGGATAACTGTACAAGTGGTCCATTCATTAGGGTGGCAAATATGAGTGCCACATCCTATATGTAACTGTAGTACTATAGAGTACTATATATGCTGGTGGTTGTGCAGATACTAAAACACTCCGCATGTTTGTGGATCAGAGTCAGAGGAAGACGGGCCTGTTTGGTGTGCTGGTCCCTCTTCTCATTTTGGTGCATTATGCAACAACATGCACTTACGGGCAACTGTGGAATACTGAGCTGCATTTACTGTATTAGCCTGGGTCAATAATTTACTTAGCTCAGTCTAAAGTACTGTGCATCACTACACTGTATACTCCCTGCGCTTCATCGATCGCATCCGCGGCATTTCGCTTTCATGTCAAACATAGATGGGCAGAAAATGAAATTAATTGACGGGATTATTAACTAGTGATGGAAGCATTTTAGTCTGCATTTGACATCCAGATTTGGCATAATTTGTTTTTATATTCCCAATATTTTTGCTAGCAAGTGTGAAAGACTGGGGGGAAATAAGTACATGAAAGTTTTTTATCTAACATTCCAACAAGCTATGTTGTGTTTTATGGTTATCATTAGTATTCCTGGATTATTGGTAGCTTACTGTTTTTACTTTCCTCTTTGCTGCTTGGTGCAACCTGTTGATTAGAGTCAGAGTCAAAACATTTTCAAGATTTGGCTATGGTATAATATAAGAAAAGAAAAAGCCAAGAGAAGAGCCCTGGCGAACTCCATATTTCATATCAGAATATCTTGATATTATTAGTGTTCTTTCAGATAAGTAGAACTACATGAGGGCCAGGTCAGAGACACTAGATTTGTTTTACAATCAGTCTAGAAGTTTAAAACAATCCATGGTATTGGAAGTATTGGGATCTAGTAAGAGGAGCACAGAGGTGGAATCTGAGTCTATAGTAATCAGAAGATTATTTACCACTAGTAATTTCTGTTTCAGTGAAAGGTCCTGGGGTCGGAGTGAAAAAGTTCAAAAAGATTATTGTTTGACAACTGGTCCAAAAGAGACACAATTCTTTCCAAAAAGGCTGACAATTATTTAGAGACCCCTAGAGATTTGGTATTGTATTCATTGCAATATCAAATTTCTTATGTCGTGTGGTAGTTTAAAATTATTGTCAACACATCTTTTCTTAGTCTCAAAATGTTTTCAGAAATTTGTAATGCCATAAATATGACAGCATATTCTCTCTGCCTTATTCTGTATGCTCTTCTTACTTATTAACTTACACATTTCAGGTTGAGTTCCACTGATGGGTTCCTTAAACTTCTCAACCCTTCGTCTGCATAGTTAAAAAAAAGAGACATTAATATACCCTTAACCTATGACAGCATACCAGAAAAGTTCCTGTTCCCGCTTATATTTTGATCACATAATTCCTGACAATATTGTAATGTTACAATATGTATCTCTTGAGTGATAAGAGAAATACATGAATTTTAAAGCCATGGTGAGAGCACTCACATTGAGTAAATAGGCGAAGAAAAAACTCAGGTATTGAATTACAGAAGCAATATGCAGAGAAACAATTGCAACATTAAGCTCCATACAATAGTGGATATATTGGGTATATTCTTCTATATTTTCTTGTTCGATTTAAACACATCATTGCATTAAATGCCGACTGTCTACTTTCAGTAGTGTGTGCATGTGTATGCTGAAACATGCACATGAAAGAGGATATTTCAGTTTGATTTCTGTCAGTTTTCGCAATGCTTTGAATTAATATTGGTCAAGCCTTGTTTTTTGTGTTCAGTTAATAATTAGGTTCATGTAAGGGTTGGGGAGGCATTAGTACAGAAAGAAAAAGCTGTGTTTGTGTAGCATTTGTGTGTACTTTGTCATTTCTAACCATATGTTTTCCTAAGACAGGTGCATATCATCCCTCGTATATATATCTAAAAGATTTGCTATTTTCCTCCTCCGCTTCCCTACCTCTGTTACACTCGGTCACACTTTAATCTCCCCATCTCCTGGTTCTACCCACCCTACCTCCAATTCATCCAAACTTCTGTTACTTACTTGCTGCTTTTATTGAGAATTACTCTTCGTTCTTTCCCTCCACGGCTATCAATCAATATAGGGTGATACTGCACCTTTTTTTATACTCCATTACACCACATTTCCATCCCCCTCAGGTCTGCCATTAATTACTGCCCCAGACAATTTGCAGCCATTAGCCGGAAAGACAGATAGACATTAAACCCGGGGACACATGACATGCACATTGTGTGTGAAATCATTGTGCAAAAAAACACATAAAGCCGCAGCGCAGCTGCATGCTAACACAGGGAGATGTAGGAGTTCTGACGAATCAAACTCTACTCAGAAATTCTAAAAAGCCAAGGTCAGGCAAGAGCATTTAGCTGTAGTTTAGCATGGGAGGAGATGAAGACAATTCACCTTTAACAAGAAGAGGACTCTAAAATGAAATGTGTTGCTCTTATTGAACTAAAGTAAGTGCTTGCAAAAGCAACTTGGGAAAATAGGGGGAAAATCCATTTAGTACAAGCAAATCAATCACTCTACCTGCAAGGAAAAGTAAATAACACGGACTGAACACCATGAATATCGAAAAATAACAAACTTTTTAAAGAGGACAATTTCAAACATTGACAAAGCACAGACAGCCATTACAGACTACAGTGCAGTAAACTACAGAAAAAAACAAGACCAAAACATGGAAGGAATAGTTTGATGTGGTAATTAAGCCTTTTCCCTTTTAGCCAATAGTTAAAATAAGAAGAGTAATACCACGCTTGTGTCCATACGGTAGATAAAACGACATATTACGTGATCTTAAATATGTTGGGGGGCCAATAGACGCTGTGATTCATACACAGGTATGTTTATGATTCTGTGTGGCTGATCAGTGATACCGAGTGAAGCTCCGCCTGTTAACGAAACACTCACCATAGTGTGAGTTTTCCATGTATGTAGCACATCTGGCCTGAAAGAGCGGGGTTTCCATTCACACTAATGTTACAAATGATAGCCAGAATTGTACAGTCTGTGAGCTTTTGCAATGTACTGTACCACATGACAATGTTTTTTAAATCATCTGAGGGGGCTTTCATGCTTTTAGCCAGTACTGTGCATGGCCTCATTAAACAAAAGTTTTTAAAAACTTTTAACCATTATTAGGCTATTACCTGGTATGTACTGTAAAATGTGTTACAGTAACAATATGTCTTGTCCAGATTTAGCTGGAAAATGCTGCTTGCCACTTACTTTTCTAGATTCTGTAATGAGTAAAGCAGAGGAGTGTAGTCCAACGATAACGTCAGTGATTTAATCAAAAGGCATCTGAAGGGCGGCCTGCGACATGCCCTGTAACTTCTCTTCCTTGTCATTTTCATCACCTCCATGCAGAGGTTCTAACACTTTTCCTGGCATTGCCCCTATAACATGTCAATAAACAAGCTCCCCCATCCTCCACACACATTTTTTAACAATCACTTCCAGTGATTAGGGGAAGCAACTAGTAAAAGAACAGTGGCTTTCAATGGTTGCCCCCTCAGATTGAGAATAAATGCCTCACTGAAACACTGAGATTCCCATAACTGTCACAGAGAACAAGTCAAATGAATCAGGACCATGACTTATTCTTTACTGACCAAGCATTTCAAGGAAAGAGTCAGACCTTTTTGAATGGATCTGCATGGACGAGATCTTTGGAGCCAGCAACTGGCTGGCGACATAATGTAACTCTTTTGATTAAGAGGCCTGATCGCACAGAATACAGTTTGTGGGCAGACGTGAGGTGCGTTTGTGCAATGTCCATTTCTTATTTGCTACGGTCAACCATTTAGATAGGATGTGATAAAGGCTCATAAGAAGAAAAGTCCTTCATCTTGTTGTCACAGGGGCGGCGCACCGTTAGCACACAGAGTGCCAGTTTTTATTGTTGAATGTGAAAGTTGGAGGAAATGAACCCAGAAAGAGTCTGATGGTTCTGTTGGTGAAGTTGGCAACGTGCTTACCTTGATAAGTAGAGCTCGGACATGCTGCGGCATTCCAGGCAGCTCAGACTCCGCAAATACTAGACAAACAGTCCAGGCAGGCCAAAGTGACCCAAACAAAATGAAAAACACATCCATGGACTTTTGAGAGTTTTGGAATTTTAACACACCAAAAGCTGAGATTGAAGCTACATTGGCCACTGTATAAACACAACCATATGTGAAGGGAATAGAGTCAGGGTGCATTGGGGATAATGTAGGCACAGGGTTTTGGCGAACCAGACGGTTATCATCATAATGAAATGTCTGAATACGCTTCAATGTCATTCATCCAAGGGTGAAAAAAAGTGAATCTGAGGAGCAGATAGTTTTGTTGTGTTCCCACATCTCACAATTCCTGTCAACTCTGTTTTACCACCCACTTTGTTCTAAAATAGGAACAAAACCAGAAAGAAAAGAACAGGCTGGCCTACTTTTTACCCACAAACACTTGGTGCAGCGTTACTATCTGAATAAATTAACAGGAATATAAAAGGCGGGTGGATTCCAGCACTCACGTGTGCTGTATATCACTGTCTACAAGCGTGGCCAAATGTTTTTCTCTCTGAATTGACATTCTTCTCTATTCTTCTCTATATCTCTGAAGGGACGCATTTTATTGGGACGTTTGTAGCAATCAAGTTCTTCATGCAGCTCTTAATGAGACTTGAATATTTTTCAGCTTGAAATTTATCAAATTCTTCTTATGCAAACTGCTCCAGATCTCCGAGGTTTAATTGATGCCTTCTTGTTATTCTCGTTGCTGTGAATTTCACCTCTTTTCACAGACCTTTAAGTGGATTAAGTGGATCAGGACTCACAGCAGGCCACTTCAGAACAGATTTTTTGTCTCATCTATTCCTATCTCTCGTCTCACGTTTGGATATATGTTTTTGGGTCAATCTTTGGTGGAGACAGAGCTCTCACACTGCGCAGTACGTTTTGCTCCAGAATACCATGATAATCTTCTGATTTAATTTTGCCCTGCATAAATGCAAGGCTCCCTGTGCACGACAAAGCAACACCATTTCACATCATACATCTGATCTGACCTAACAAAGAAGCCACTTGTTTCATCTGTCCACAGGACATTTTCCCAATAGCACTGTGGCTTGTCAACATGTAGTTTAACAAACTCCCGTCTGGCTTTTTATGTTTCTCTTTCAAGACCCGGGTCATCCAGGGTCTTCTACCATGAAGCCCACTTTCCGAAAGTGCCATTTGGCACGACTGGACACTGTTGTACCTTGATCTTGGAGATCAGCTCGTATCTGTTTTGGAGTTTTTCTTGAATCATTCTTTGGTTCTACATGCATGGGTCAATGTTCCTCTTGTGGGAACATCAAGGGATGTTGGCAGTTATTGAGAGCTGTGGTCACAGGAACATCAAACTGCTTGGAGATGATCTAGCAGCCTTTACATTGACCATCCTTTATCTTTATTTTCTTCCTCATCTCTTTTACAGCTTCCTTCTCTTATCACTGTTCAGTGTGATTCATACAATAATACCACATAGTACTATTATGACTTAAAAAAACAAAACAGAATGAATAACCATGACGCCTGTGGTACTATTAGAAAACAATGGTCTGCTTGATATATATATATATATATATATAACTGTGATCTCCTTATGTATCACCACTCAATTGGTGATACATAATATCACCACTCAATTATTTTGCCCCAGCCATTTCAGAAGAGAAAGCAATAATTCACAGCGTAACACCAAAGACATGCAGGCATACGCATGACAAAAGAGCCTTTAACTGCAACACTTTTCAGAAAGAATAGAGGATTGTTTCAAATGAAGTGTGAAGTGAACGTAGAGAATACTGATAACTTCCTGCGCATGAATTTGAACAGTCTGAAACCTAAGACCATGCAGTGAGACTTGAGGAGGCCATTTGTCCTCATCTTTATGTGCTCAAACCTCCCTCTAAGAAAAACTTACTGCTTTGGCAAGGTAGCATCTGTCATCCTCTCTGGTTGAACATAAATCACTTGGGTATAGTTTTTGGATGGTTATAAAATCAGTGAACTCATGCATCCTGTGATCATGGCTCTCGGTTCGTTCACCTTCACCCTAATGCAGCTGCTTTTCTGATGCTCCACGTCTTTTCCCGCCAGATTTATGAAATATTTTAATAAGAAACTCATTGTGAGAGGATCGAACATTTCCTTTGACCTCTAATCAAGTGTACTGCACTTCATCACATGGGTGTGGCGTCAGAGTGTAACTTAAATCAGCAGAAGAGCCGCAACAGCATAAAGACAGTTACGTGTAAAATCATTCATGAGGTGCAACCAAGTACATCAGCCATGACATGAAGACAAATTCTGGAGGTAACACAACAGAGATACGAACAATATAAGTCTAGCTGTTCGGTACGAGGGCAAATGTGTTTTCGGACAGGATTTTAATACCGAGCCAGTGTCAAGACACCAAATACTAACTGAAAGATCATTCCAAAACAGAAGTGCCTGTACAGCAAAAAGCTCAATCACCCCTTGATGTTGTGCTGAACAGCTCAAAGGCCTAACCCAGCAGCATCAAAGAGGCCTCTGGAGGCTGTAAGTAGTTGACTGTACCCTGCTGCCCGGCCATGAGAAGCTTAGTCATTGATAAGTACAAGTTTCCTCCTACTGCGACTTTTTCGTGGGACTTTGTCTTTGCTCTGCTTAAGGGACGTACATAATTTGATGGGTCGACTTCAGTATTTCTGATCTCTTATGTGGTTGCAATTCATGTTTTCCCTATTTACAGTTATTTGTTCCTTTAAATATTCTAAATTGTTGCTTGTGATCTCTTCTTCAGCACACCTTAGGAGATATTATATTATTCACTTATTCCTTGCAATAAATTGACGTAAGAGTGCTGTGCAGTGTGTGCAAACCTCACTCCCCAACACCTTTAGTGACGTTCTAGAGACGGATGCCAGAGGCCCATGAGGTTTGAACCTCCTTGCTAGTGCAGTAGGGGGTTCGAGGCCACCCCCGTTACACAAGCAAGCGAATATATGAAGCTGATTCAATCACATGTCCTTGGAAATTCAACTCACCGCTGGCAGGGCATTTCACATGAGCATGATCTGACCTCAAGTTCCTGTGCATAAAGAAAATAATGGGGAAGCCATACTGTGAGAGGACGACTGCAGCTGGAAGCTTAATGGCTTTTTGAGTATTACCTTTGTGCAGTCGGTCCAGAGCGTCTGAATGAGGCTTTTACTCACCACTGATTGTGATCGATGTGTTAGATTCTGCACGTCCATGTGTATCTGCCACACAGCCCCCTTTATGTGATCGAATGGTTGGAGGTGATATGGATTTTTTACTTAAATTTTGAACTGTTTTGATACCTGGTGTACATTCTGATTTATTCTCTCCAAAACCAAGTGCAGCTCTATATTAGCATCTGGCTCTGAATTGTGATCAATGTACATATTGATATTATATTGATTTGAAGAGTGCCCATTCTGTGAGGTCATCTCCTGTTTCTGCTCTGTGCTGAAATCTCAGTATTCTGCTTGGCTGTACAGACAGTGTCTCAGGAATACTAGATCAATTTCAGGTTTAATTATTGAGCTTTTCAACACAGTGATCAGAACAAGGATAGATGTTATGATATTTGATATCATTTCGTTATGAACATGAAATAAACCTCCCTAAACAAGTCTGTTCAGAATGAAGACCAGGATGGAACTCACATTGTGCAAAAGTAAAACACAGTGGCTACATTTCCCCCCCAATGTCGTCTATATCATTTATAGGCTGGTTAAGGTAATTGACAAAAAGCGACGGAAGGTTAGACTAGCATCACAAACTTTTTTTTAACGTGAAATGGGTCAGCCTAAAACCTTCAAACACCATTTGCAGGCCACTGGTCACCAGACCACCACCCACATTGTTGCCCCGCTGTTCTTAGTTTGGTCATAATCTGAATAACTGTTCACCTTCGCTGTTTATGTCGCTACACAGCCTCTGCATTCCTGTTCCCCGTTCTCACAATAACATTTTTAAGTGTTTTTTATTTCATTAAATTCAAAGCACTTTTGTTGCAAAGGAAAAAAAGTTGTGTGCATTAAAGTTTTAATGCACATTTTACAATGATTGAACAAAAATGTTTTCTGTGAGATTTAATGCCACTTTGGTATCGTCTGCAACAGATGAGTGTCTCGTCTCTTGTTCTCACAGAAGGCGCCTAACGGATGAATTACTGCAGGCATCTTTTGGGGAGAAAAAAAACTGTGGTGAGAGCCCACGAAAAAAATGGACGCCATTGCACCGACCAAAACCAACGGCAACATATAATCTCTGACGGAGGCTGAACACAGTGATAACAGTCGATGTTTACAGATTGGGTGAGGTGTGATTCATCAGTCTGTTGGGGGTTTTTTTGTGTAACAATTGCATTCAATTCTTGTCGAACTGGCAGATGCCGCACATAGCAAAGAACCCTGTCGATTTAGAGTACAAAAATGTCACATTGCTTAACGCGTTATATTGTACACACCCGCTAGGTTTGATTCGTCTGCTTTGCACGGTTGAGAGCCATGAGCTCACACACACACACACACATAGTACATAATATATAGAAACTGACAGACACGTACAGTTTAAAGGTCACCCATTCAAACATGTGCTGTTGAAGTCTAAGCCATTGCGACGCAGCGCACTCACTCCTGTGCATCAGTAGAGGCAGGTCCCACACACACACACACACACACACAAACACAGAGTTAATGCTCACATCATTCGCCCACAACACCTAGTGCAGTCGGCCGCACTACGAAATGAAACACAGAGTGGGTTCAACAACTCAAGCATGCTCACAAGCAGATGACAGGTAAGCATGCAATTGTTAACGGTGCCACATTACCAATGATTAGAATGCCTGAGCAGTTATATATCAACCAGGAGGCTTCGGAACAGTCACACACATACACACACACACACACACACACACACACACCAGATATTCTCGTCCATGTACATATACAATAACATTCTTATGGGAGGTGTTTAAGTCATTGCGGGGCAGATGACAGACCGAATGCAATCGGGATGAGCTGAGCATGAGCAATGCTAGCGTGCAGAATGTCTGCCTGAGAGAGGTGAGCTCCTCGCGTGAATTGAGTTCCTGTCTGACGGCGGACCTATGAAAACGCTCACACCCGCGCGGACGCATGCGCACAACCGAGCTGTCATGCGTTGCAATGTCAAGCCGCTGCACTGCATTCATTCTTTTTTCACAGTCCGGCTGGATTCTGTTGCAATACAGCGAGACGTGGTGAAATACGGGCCTGTCGGCTACTGTGCTCGAGTCAAGGTAAACGTGCTGTGGAGGCAATGTGATTCCAGAGCTGTCACCTCTGTGACTGTTATAGGCTTGTTATGATAAAAAAAAAGGTGATCTATATCTGTCATTGTTTTTTAAATCAGTTTAAAACTGCTATTGCTTAGCTGTTAGTCCTTGGGAGCTGGTTGTTCAATTAAAGTCCCCAAATAAGCAAATTCCCTGCAAAATTGAATTCATGAATGCTCATCCATTCAGTAACACAGCACTCACACAGAGACTGAAACGGCGCTCATTCACTTTGAATGAAGCGTTTCCCGACTGGATTGGGTTTTTTGTCGCTTTGTTGCTTTGCTTGCACTCGCGTGCGGTAGAAGTTAAGAAAAGCCCAGGTTTTCAAGCGGCAGCGTTGGCACCAGCCAATCAAATTGCGTCTGAGCTAATGCTCAGGCCAATCGAATCACAATTAGGGCAACTTCAGGTCCTGTCATCAAACGTCAGAATGAGCCCGGGAAGTCGAGACAGAGGCAGCGGGAGTTATGTCACGTGTACTTCCCTTTAGCGTTGGCACGTTAGTACAAGAGTCCGCTATGTGGTGCGTTCTGAGTGGGAAACTGCGATCGGTCGTCGTTGCTTAGACGATGGCGCCAGCACCAAACGTCAGGCGCACCCTCCTTCAAGCCGTAAAGAAATGCGTAGGTGTGGGTGAACACAGTGTGGGGTGCAAATTCAGACTGCTATTGGCAAACTAATGTATACTTTTTTGCAAATACAAAAATGCAACCGTGAAACAAACACACAACATATTTCCAATACATCAGTCTGATCTGTGACTCACGCCGTATCTGTTGAAACACAGCTGCTTCATACTGTATGAAAATGATTTTCCTTCAGTTCATTAAATCCCAATGCAGGCAGAAGGACACGCGTTGATAAATTTGTGGCCCGAAGTGCAGCGCCATTACACACGGCTGTCAGAAGTGTTTACCTTTATTAAATCACGAGCAAATGACGGCAGGCTGCGGCACAGAAACCCCATAAAACACTACAGGCATCACACGGGTCCAATACGGCAGGTTACAGCGGCTCATCGATCCTGCGTGTCACCGCCTCCTTTCCAATTTTCTTTTAAGCAAAAGTAGCGTTTCGTGTTTCACTCTCTAATCGCATTGCAGTGTGAATGCTGTTGTGTCACATTTCACGGTATGATGGGAGCATTTTTATGACGCGAGACACAGAAGAAATAAAACTGAAACGGCGTCGGATTTATGTGGTCACATGAACGGCCTCATTAACTTTTTTTTTAAATTATTATTTATTTCCGTCATCATTGTTCAAGTTAAATAAAATCCCAAACCCTATGCTGCAGGTTTGAAAGGCTGTGTGTTCAGGTCATGTCGCGCCGCACCATCCAGGCAACAATGCGATTTCCTTTTCCATTTGTTAAGCTTCTGTTGTCATGCCTCGCTGTAAAGTGTCTCAGCTGTTACCGAGTGATGAGGCCAACGTTGTGACTGGAGTGCATTGGCAAATCGCCGCTCCATCTGATTCAATGTATATCCCAGCCACAGGCCTTAAAAATGGGGCCCTAGGTCTGTTGGAGAAGAAAAACGCTATGTACACGAGTTGTCAGTAAAAAATGATCACATGCCAGGCCACTCAGTGTGCTCTCACATGACCTTGGTTTTGTCCACTACTCCTTCAGATTGCGTGTAATGGTGTGTTCACACCGAAAGCAATTTATTAATGGAAGAAGATTACATACAAAATCAATGCAAATACGTGAGTGCACGTGAATTTCGCATCACTTGCGCCACGCAACGTGAATAACCGATTCACTCGCTCGAGTTGAGATATTTGAACTTGACCGCACTCAACGTGAGTAACGTCACGCGGAAAAATTCATGTCGCGTTCGACGTGAACACATCATAAAGGTTCCAGGACAAAATTGGGTCCAAAACAGTATCAAGATTGGCGGGGGAATGCAGTAGCAGCAGTGGCACGGCTCGGCTCTCTCTTAAATGTCTGTTATCCCACTGAGAAATCATCATGCATTGGTATGATGACAATAAGGATTTATTGGTTCTAAAGAGATTCTCTCGGTCCGGGGTTCAAGTCAACCAAGTTATAGTTGTTTGCAGTATGGATTGTGGCTTTCCAAACAATTACAAGTCAAGAATAGCAGAAGAACATTAACTGGAGTGAAGTCAAAATGAGCAGCGATAGCACATGGGCAGACGAGTAAAACTAAATGTGAAATGATTTGGTCTGGCAAAGGAAACGTCTGGTCAGGGGGTTGGGAGTTGAATGAGATATTTGCTACGGTGGAGAGAGGGGACAGTCATCAGCTGTATGAACCAATCGATATCAAGTATTGGGAAACGCAGCACATGTCGGTGCTGAAGCCAAGATGTAGGGATACCATGCAAAGCTCTTTATTCCGCTCGCAATATCGCAGTGTGAAACCGAAACTAACCAGATAGTCCATGAAATGCAAATGTGACATTTGGCCGAACCAAAGAAGATATGTGAGGAAGGAGAATTGAAGTGAAACAAAATAATGGATGCACGGACAGATGCAGAATTACACTGTAGTTTTCAATGAACTATAAACGCCGTAACCATGACTACTTTATTCCTCCTCCCCTCTCTGCTGTTCAGCACCTAGGAAACAGGACACAGAGGCAGTTCTCATTAGAAGTGGCTCAACAGAGGTTATCGATGTTTTGCATCCCCCCCGTCCGAAAGTACTGGGGAAATGGTTGTTACATGACCACCCTTTTTGGATCACTCCACTGTTCAACAGGACAACTACGGACACCGTACGGCGACTGCAAATTGGCCCATTGTCGAGTTTAAAGAGGTCTGCCTTTCACAGTGGGAAGGAACAGTTTACGGGAAGAAAGGAAAGGTAATAAAAACAGATATAGTGCTTCAGATTTGTTTTTGTTGCGTGGAAGGATGTCATAAAGAAAGAGGATATTTCTAACTGCTATGCAGAGATGGGTATATACATAAATATATATATATATATATATATATATATATATATATATATATTCTTCTCCAAAATATCTATGTGGAGGGGTTAGGCAGGGCAAGGATTTTCTGAATCAAAGGGAAAATAAATAAATAAATGAAAATACAAAATATAGGTTGATATTTATACGTTCATGTCCAATTTTTTTGTGCTAATCTTTTGGCAATTTAATTGACTCTCAATCTGAAACCTTCTAAGGTATCTATACTATCTAATTGACTGGACTTTCTCTCTGTCCCAGCCACACTTGGTTATATTTTGCCGCTAGGTGCAAGTGGCCGCCCACAATTTCTATTCTCTCAATTCCATCTCACAATAAGAAGTTAAACTAAGTCGGTTTATCAAACTGCTGTGAAAGAGCTAAATCTGAATTGAGAGCATTCCAAAAACAATATATGTATATAAACATAAAAGGTTGAAAAAAACGACCTTGGACAGCTCATCTAACTTGCAAGCTCTCACCATGTTTTCAGTATCCATTCCATTCCAATAGTTTTGATGAATGAATGAATATCCAGCGCGACTGTTTCCATACAGTACGGCAAAAGAACTAATGGAAATTATACCAGACCCAAATTAACCTCCTCTCAATAACAGGAAAGAGTATACAGACTCCCTTACAATGTTAAAAAAAGATGAAACCGATGTAAACGTATCAGTGGATTGAATGTGAGGTAGGCAGGGCAGCCCTTTAATGAAAGCGTCTCTACATGTTAGCATGTAAAACATCTCTTTGTAAAATTTGCCGTCATGTCTGAATGAAGCCGTTGGGAACATTTAACCCACTTTAACAGGAATCAGCAATGATACATAGTCCACGTCTGCAAAAAGGGCTAAATACCTTGAGGGGTGAAATCTTTTCTCTTTTTTTTCCGAGTTTCATTATCATGCTTGGCCAGAGGTTTCCCTAGGCAGGCGAGGTATTATCAGGAAAAATGTATTTAAAAGGATCAAAAGTAAATGTAGTCTTTATGCAGCTTTAACCTTAACCCAGCAGTAGAAGTTGCTCATATTGCAGGTGCCCTGCGGAGTTTTCTTGTAAACAAGTAAGAGTTATGCTTACATAATTGAGTGTGTGTGTGTGTGGGTGTGTGTGTGTGTGTGTGTGAGAGCACAGTTTGAACACAATAGGGACCTACTCCTCAAGAAAATTTAAATACGCATGAAGACATTTGTTTCTGCTCTCATGTCTAGCATCTATCATACAGTTGTTTCAGATGAACGACATCGTCATTGTAACATATATTTAATTCATTATTGTAAATGTCATATACGCGTACACTATATCATACTTTTTTCCACGTATTTTTCGGACCAGGCTGCCTTTTTAACCTTCCGGGGCCGGCCACTCAATTCCGCTTAAGAATAATGTCTGCACAGTCTAACTTATTCCCTTTGAAATGAATCCGCTGCATACAAAAATTTCAATTTATTAAACGCCACATATTATTTTTATTGGAGCCAGTCTGTGCGAGACAGGAGAAAAATATGGGTGAGGTCAGGTCTTTCACTGGTACTTTAAATTAATTAATCAGACTTGAGGTAATGGAACATGGAGCCATGAGATTACATCGGCAAATTTTCAATATGTGCCTAGCTCTTAATAAGTATTGTATAATATAAATTTAAAAATGGATGTATTGAATTCGATGTTGAAACTGTGGTAACTTAAAAAAATCCAATCATGAGCTTAAAGTCTGTCCGGAAAGGTTTTGTTCTTCAATTTCAAACCATGAAACTTTGAATATACCGAGGCTTATCAATATAACTTTCCAACATTTAAATGTTGAGCAGTTTAGTTTAGTTATAACCAAGGGCCCAGTTTACCCTTGTGACTGTCTTCAAGGGATCAATAATGAATACGTGAAAACAGTATGACAATGTATCAGCGCTGAACTCTGTACATTGTCCTGAGGGGCTGTATGCGAGAAAACATATTTCCCACAGATGTTGCTCAAAAGAAAATCACCGCTTTCCACACTGGAAGTATCAGAATCTCCTGTCAGGCCACACGCATTCTTTGTCACATGATACGCTTTCATTTTTCATTTATTGTGCCCAACTCCTCACCTTTGGCCCCTGAGTTTCCTCAGATGGGTGAACTGGCGCCCAATGGGTTTTAACAGCTGTTGAATCTCAGCCAGTCGAGGCGACAGTGTTGCGCCCTCGGCTTCTACTTCCTCCTCCTCCTCTCCCTCCAAGCAAGGAGGCTGGAGCACCTCTCTCTCTCTCTCTATCTCTCTGTGCGTGACTGTGTGAGTGTGTTCAAATGACAGGAGTGGGATCAGGTGCCAGGCGACAAACTGCTCATCATCTCCAATCACCCCTGCGTCAAATGCCTCACTTCCAACTCCACCGTGCTGCCAGATCGCAGACTCCCAGTCAGCAGCAACACAATTAATCTTATTCCAGCTTGGACTGAATCCAGTCCGGATCCACTCCGCACCCGCTGGCTCTCCGGACTCACTCTGCCCCGCTTCTGTCTCCCAGTTCACTCGCTTTGCCGGGAGCCAGCGATTCCCTGACCAAGGAGGGCCTCAGTGACCTGTGGCAACAAGTAATGCACCAAAATGGCCCAATGTCAGCACAGCAGATGGGGCACTTGCAGCAACCATGCATCATCATCTATTGAGTACTTTCCTACACACATCGTACTCTTTAGGGACCTTGGAAGGATACATGGCCCCCTCATGACTCTGGTTTTTATTCCATTGACAGGTTTTGATCTCTGAAGCAGGTTTCAGCATAAGTTTCCATGGTGATTCATCCTGGTAAGAAGCGAACCAGCTTCGCAGGACGGGAAACCCCAGAGTTGAAACCGAAGTTGCCTCGATAACCGAATAACCTGCTCCGTAGTACACGCCTCTGGCCTGTGAAGCTGTCGTGTCATAGTTGGTTACAAAAGAAACAGTTGCAGGGTCTAAGCCTGAGGGGCCTTAAAAAAAACTGCAACATTTCCCCCAGTTTTTCATTTATTGGTCATTTGGTTGTCGGCGTCTGTGCAGTGTGTCTGCTAGTTAATGGTTGTTTTGTCTTTAAACTGTGCTGTGAAATGAGTCGGTAGTAACTAAACAGGAAAGTGTCTGCTATCAGGCTCAACAAGAGTGTGCACGTCGTGTTTCTGATCTGTATCAAAGTGTGCACACTATATTATTCACTATGTCTATTATTGTACGTGAAGACCATGCATTAAAATATAAAGCAAGTCTTGTAATTATGACACAATATGTTCAATCTGAATGTTAACTTTGTTGTGTCAAATCACACATTTTTACTACTTTACACCTTCACTTCAAATTCAAATGACCCGTGCGACTCGGTTTCTGAACCACTATAAAACAAACACTTATTTTAATCGGCCTCCCTGAGAGAACAGCTGGCCGGGGTCTGGCCCCTCGCTCAACATATGCTTGCCGTTGAGTTTTACAGTATGCTAATATCAGCATGTTGTTGTTTTTGTTGGAACGAGTTTGCAGTGGTGGAAGAAGCATTGCGAATCCTTTTACTCAATTAGAAGTACCAACACAGCAATGGACCAGAAAAAAAGACTCACGCATTACAAGTTGCTTTAAGTTGTGTAAGGAAAAATCCTACTGAGCATGAAGTTAAAGCTATAAGGTAACGTATCAGATGAAAAGCCATAATGAAGTTAGATGATAACCCATCAATGTGAAATATTTTACTGTTGTAGTTGATTTAAAGGGGCAGTAAGCAATTTTGGAGAAAGATTGTCTCTCCCTTTGTTGTTGTTGTGGTTGATGATTTTACTACTCTGACCGAACTCCAAACCTGCAGCCTCGGGATGCTAACCACTACGCCAAAACCGCAGTGGTACTTGCTAGCATGCGTCTTAACTTGTTCTTTCTTTTATTATTCAATTTACAGAGGCAGGGCTGCTATTTCTGAGCACACACAGAACCGACAGCTAGCACACCGTGAGGCAATATTTATACAATATTAAAAGTGTATGCAAGAATTCAAATTCCCCTTACTTTGATGAAGAAATCAAAGTGTGGAGTGTTTTTTCGCAGTCAGTGTGATTTGAGCTGCGGTGGCATTCTGGGAAATCAGAGTGACTGCCTGATGAGATTGCTCTGTCGCAAAATTGAAATTAAGTTGTGGCAGCTTGAATCCACTGGGAGGGAAACAAAAATTTTGCACGATCCATAACTGTTACCATTCGGAGGCGATGTAAAAGCAGCCTCTCACTGCGATAGAAAGAGGCCTGAAATATCTATATATGTATTCAATATATAAATATATACATACTCTGTTTGATAGTATTGTCCCTTAGGACTGGCCATACAGAAGAACCCATAAGAGGCTATACTAGAAGAGGAGAGCAGGTTTTGTCTGAAGGTAAAAAAATAAATAAAAGGTCAAGTCGTGGCAGATCCTTTATTGCAGGATGGGATGCAGCTGGCGGGGCTCTGCTCTCGCTTCAAGCACCTGTCGACACTCAGACAATCACACACACACACACACACACACACACGGAGATATGCGAGAGCTGGGAGCAAAAACTCTTTGAAAGGGATACTTGTTAATAGCCCTCAGATTTATCTTGTCACAATTTAGGATGTTTGAATTCAATTTGACGTCCTAGCCAGATATTATTTTTTATATCAACAGCAGACACACACACACACACACACACACACACTTCAATCCTTGATGGATTTGTTGAACTATAGCAAGTGTCATTTTTTCTTTTAAACGTAATCACAATAATTATTTTGTTATTTTATCTTGAGCTATTGTTTAAGTTGAATGACAAATTGGGTGTTGGAGTTAAGTCTTTGAATTCAGTCACTGTTTCCTTTATATGTATTTATTGTGTGTGTGTGTGTGTGTGTGTGTGTGTGTGTGTGTGTGTGTGTGTGTGTGTGTGTGTGTGTGTGTGTGTGTGTGTGTGTGTGTGTGTGGTCCTTTTCCAGCTGTTTAGTTGGGTAAATCTCACCCAGTGTATGTTGGCTTGACCGACTATACAAACCTCATCAATGAACAAACACATTAAACCCGCACCAAATGAGAGTGAGTAATCCAATAGGTAGTTTCACTGACTTGAAAACTTTACCAGGGTAAATCGCCGTGGACACTTATGCTTGAGGTAACAGCTAAACACGTAGACAAGCACCGATCAGGTCTTCTGGAAAAAAGGCAACGCCGTTCGTACAAGATCCCGTGGAACTTGGTGTGCAGATTGTGGAGAGGGTCTTTTAGGAGGGCCAGACTGTTCAGAGACTGGCAAACCCCTTTTGACTTTCCCTTGGTTTTTTTTTTGTGGTTTTTTTATATATCCCATAATTGTGGAGGTCCAGCTCCTCAGCACACTCCTGTGTCGCCGTGCCTCCTGCTCTTTTCTGTTTTTCCTGTCGGCTGCTTTTCCTGTCGGCTGCTTTTGTATAATGACCTCATCCTATAGGGGTGTTTCTAGCTTGTCAGGGGGCTCCGCGAAATCTTGTTTGTTGGTAGTGGACCTTACACAAGCTCTGCATATTATATCATCATATTATATAAGGTCTCATATATATATATATATATATATATATATATATATATATATATATATATATATATATATATATATATATATATATATATATATATATATATATATATATATATATATATATATATATATAAAGTGGGACATTATGTAATACAACATACCTCAGATATTAAAACTCTTTACAAACATTGTTTTGATGAATGACCTAATATCAGATATGTTTATATTTTCCCACTCACCCCAAACTTAATATTTATTAAAAAAAAACTGTTTCCCATTTCTGTGTATATATGTGCATTTTAGAAGGCAAATGTAGAATAAGAATAGTTCTGAACTGATAATAATTATAAACATACTATAATGTCCTTTAGACAGTGGACCTGAGACAACACTGCCATTCAATTTAAGGTGTATTTATAAAATAGTATACAACGGCAATGTAATGATGCAGAATAAGTGGTGGCGTTGATTTGAGCGTATAGGTTGCACGGTGATTAAAAACAGTACACACGTATATCTCTGCGGTGATTAAGCCAACACTGATCAGCTCGGACGGTTGGTTTTTTCGAACAGCACAAGTACACAGTGCTGACCCTGGACTTGCTCTTCACCACCATCTCCTCTCTTTCCCTTTGCCGTCACAACTTCCGCCATGGCTTTCGTTTTTCAATGGTCAGTTTCCTGTTTTCGCCTCACTGACTCATGTCATCGTTACCGGCTGATTCCATTCACCTGGCCTGGCCCCGCCCCCACACTCACCTGCTCCTCATCAGCTAATCAGCCCCTCGGTATATGTACTGGTCCATTCCCACGCGTCTCTGCTAGCTTTGCCAATAGCTGTGCTATCGGCTTTTTTGCCTGCCATTTTGGGAAAACCTGATATTTCCTCTCTTTGCCTTGACCTGTATCTCTTCCCTTCCCAAAGCCGAGCTTCTGTTTGATGCAGCCAGTTCATTTTCCTCTGTGTCGGTGAATAAACTTACATTTTTATGCCAATGTTACTGACCTCCGCTTTTTAACTTACATTTAGACCCTCGGGGTCAGGGTTCTTTAGAATTTCAACTTTAGGTTATGAGTTTGTCACACTCCTTGGATGGAATTAATGTTAGCTAGCTAGTTTATTCATTGTAGTGGAACTAAGCGACATGCATCATGAAGCAGCCCGCTGGTAACTTGCTCTAGTTACCTGTATTATACTAATGCGGGCCTTACACCAAACGACGTTCAAATAATTTCACTGTCGCAGACAGATTTCCAATGCCAGTATGAAATCATGAGAGTTCTGCTCGAGATGAGGCGCTCCCGGAATCTCGATCGTTTGGTCTAAGGTGGTGATTCCGAACCGCTGTAAGTCTGTCTTTTTTTTAAATCAACGGTGTTTGATATTACTGTAAGTTTGTAGTTTTCGCTTACGCATATAGTGACGTGAACATTGTCTACAACTTATTAGGTGAGATCTTTCCAGATCTAAACAGGAAGCAGAGAAGCATGTAGGTAGGTTTCTGAAATGTGTAGAGTCTCCATGCGATGTAGCAGCATGTATTCCCGTCATCTCCACATTCAGTGGTGTCTTATCTTATTCTTAACAAGGGCACCTGTGGCTCAAAGCTGCTGTTTCTTCTCCATGGTTCAACAATTTATCTTCCTGTAAACTTTCACCAGGAGCCTGATAGGAAATAATCCAAACGAGAATCTAGTTGCAGTCTTGTGAATAGAGACCCTGCAAGACGCCCAGTCTTCGCAGAATCCTATACTGCGACTAAAAACTGACTAATGACACTGTCTTTAGTTGGTGAGTCATTTAAAAGTATTTTCGGGGTCTTTTCAAAGTCGTCTAGTGTATGGGAGGCATATGGCCGATTTCAGCAGTTGGATTTTGTTAAGATATGATTGACTCCACCTAAGGTCCAGAGCTTAGTATCTCACGTACCACACAGTGATTTAACACTTCAATAGTGCCACTTTGTGTGTACTTTATAGGTGTGTGCCACATACATTATCTCCTGCCTGATTTGCCATTGCAATCGTGATCCCAGAGGTGAGGTCCAAGGTCAGATTAAATATATCGGATTGGCCACATGACTGGAGATTACCGAGGGTGTTTTTTATTTGTAGGATTGCTCTTTCAAGATTCTAATTTGTATGCACAAACAGCGTGTGTGTATGTGTGTGCGTGCATGTGATGCTTGGAAAGAGTAAGGATACGTGAGGTTAATTCGGTGCAGCTGGATTGGATTGTAAGGTTAGAAAATGAATTAACTCTATTTACTTTAATTAACTTAAGGCCTCTCTCTCTCTCCCTTGCTCTCTCTCACACACTAAGCAAAAGGGGGGGAAAAAGTTTATATTTTGTAGCAATGGCAATCCATTTTAAGCATAAATTCAAGCTCAGTCATACTGTAACCACGGCTGCCCTCTCGAGATTTGAACCATCAGTTAAGAGACCCTGCAGGCGACTGAGATCCTTGAAGTCAAGCATGCTGGTCTACAGGGGTAAAATCCTTGCACAAAATCAATCGATCTGCCGCCAACGGAGCCCGCGGCCTACTGATGAAAATAATGCAACGTTTATCTATTAACAGTATTATGAACTGGTGTTTGTGGTGACTGCTGTGCTGAGTTGCTGCTAATGCAAACCAAACTTTTCCCACTGTTGCAGTTACAGTTTGTCAGTGAGCTTTGCACTTATCGCCATCATTTATCAAAACTGGTAGCATGGAATTATAAAAAGAATGAAGGGAAAATACCACTTATTGCCTGACCTCTTCATTAATATGACAGTAGTTTTTAGTTGTTTTGCTGCCCCAATAATTCTATTTGCTTTTAATCACATCTACCAGCACTGAATCTTTGATATTACTACCATAAAGCATAATTATCTCTCATATTTAAGTAAGAAAGAAAAGGGTTCCCTAAAAGTAAAGAATAAGAGATGTAACAAATTCCATTAATATTAATACTGCATTTCCTTCAATAGTTGCCTGGGCCTTTATTTACCTCAACTGCGGAAAATAACAAGCTTGTATTAGAGGATAACCCTTGATTCTAATTCCCTCTCTTTGGTGAGTATAATTGGTCATATTTTAATATGAAGCCTTGTTTTGATCGGTTCCCTTTTGCCTTGTTAGACTGTTAATACCAATTCTGTAACCAATTCAACTTAAAAGCCCAATAGCTCATTCCATAACAGGGTGTTTATTGGGACACATCTGCACAAATTTCAGATGCAACAACGGCAAGGATGACAAAGCAAAGAGGATCAGAGTGAATGAATGAAAAAAAATACTTTGTTGTTGTGGCTTACTCATATAAAGTGTTGGCAACAGCTAGCGTATTGAATTAATGTACAGAAAGAATGAACACTATTGTTTAATGGTAAGCACATTATGCAGTATGACAGGCACCATTAGATTATCTACCTTTGTTATATTCCCGGCCTCCATTTAAGGGCCAGCCTTTCATTTTTTGATTTCAACCACACTTATTATCAGAGACCTCGCTTTTGATCGCCTTCTGGTTTTTTATTTGATGAAATAGCATATATTGATATCAACATTTTGTGTCGGACGGTTAATGCTTCTTGTCATGTCGAATACACACTTGTTCTCATATAAGTGAAGCAGTGACACTCTGCTGCTCTATTCATCGGACTCATCACGGGATGGTCGAAAGGTGTAGCTTAGCTTAGCATAAAGACACCTGGTGCAGGGAAACAGCAAATGCGGGTCACCAAGCTCACAAATATATCTGGAATAACCAAAGTGCCAAAACCCTGACCAAGCTGCTGATGGGTCAGCTGTGTGGAATCTGTTGCTTTTATAGCCTTGACCTGTGAGTGAGGTTGAATCAACTGAGAAATGTTTATCCTGGAGGTATTAACAGAATTAGCGGCCTTGCGGAGAGCACATGGTGCCTTGTGTCTGTCCTCACTGTCTGTCTGTCTCTGTCTGTGTGTGTGTGTGTGTGTGTGTGTGTGTGTGTGTGTGTGTGTGTGTGTGTGTGTGTGTGTGTGTGTGTGTGTGTGTGTGTGTGTGTGTGTGTGTGTGTGTGTGTGTGTGTGTGTGTTTCAATCTACAGCTCCTTAATGGGTCAACTCTGTCCAAACCAAGTCGTCTCAGGATTTTAAGACACTCCACTGTGTGTGTGTGCGTGCGTGCGTGCGTGCGTGCATTATATGATGAACTTGGCAGTCTTCCAGCGGATGAAGGGTGGTGGTGTTATGCCGCCTGTTCTCAGGCTGAGCAGCACATCGAAGTGGTAAACAACTTTGCATGCTGATCTGGGAACAAACTGTTGCACCTGTAGGTGAAAGCAAGGCCAGGCGAGGCAGTCCTTGTAAATAACTATACTGTTTACCACAAAGCCGCAACCGCAAATAAAAGTACAAATGTACAGAAAATCACAGAGGCTATATAGTCTTGCTATTTGACAGCTCAGCAGTAAATAAGATATTAATCCCGAAGTCATGAGGACGACTTAAGTGCATTGGAGGAGACAATGTCACTGTCCTGCATGCAAAATAAAATAACAATATCATACTCCGGCTCAGACAACATCCGGGGGGCTGTGCAGCACCACCTAACCCTGTATGTGCACAAACAATGAGCAATTTTGTTAATCGTTGATTTAGCCAGATGACTTCTTAATCATATAGGTCTGCAGAGTATACAGTGACAAGTGCTGTTGTGTTTGAAGCTTCTTTTATTTATTTATTTTTTATCAGAAGAGCACAAAAATACTCCCCAATAGCTGTAGCTAACATGTTAACTAATAAGTTAACAAGCCCTGTTTCTGAAGAGGAGTCATTTTGGGTTGCGGTTCATGAAGGCTGGTTTGCGTTTTCTACATTTTTTGTTGTTGTAATGAACAAACTATATTAGTCCACCTTCAGCAGCAGCTGGATCAACACAACATCGGTGAGATGTTTTGAGGAGGAACTCACTGAGGTCCTCCAGCAGACTTAACATGTACAACGTTGGTACTTTCTTTTGATCAACAATACTGTAACCTCATCGAATGTTGCCATGGTCATGTTCTTCTTTTAAATTGAATTCAGTGATTAACTGGTAATCAAAATTCTCTCACACAACTACTTCCATTCTGGGTAAATTAAAATAATGTCACAATTTATTGTGCTGCAGTCATCATGTTGTAATTGTGATGTAAAACCTATTCTATATTTACATTCAGCACACATTCATACAGACCAGTGTACTGTATGTATTTGTGCTTGTCACTGGATTCATCAATTCATCCTGGTTTGCCAGTCAGTTGGCTTTTCCTTCTTCCTCAGTTGCACTACACCACTCGTGTCCTTCCTGTCTTCTCTAAGCTCCCAGAGAGGCTTGTTCCTGCTTAGAAATCTAGTCAAAACTTTGGAAAGTCTCCAACTGTCACAGAAGTAAGATAATCCCTTTCAAATCATCTTGGGTCCTGTCACAGTGTCCACAAAGCCAGTTCCCATTCACTGTCAACTGCTCTCTATCACTGACGCTGTTGGGGGGCTACACTCTCAAACACACACATACACACACACACACACACCTCTCTTTTCACAGCAATCTGTTATGCCTCTTAGCCAGAGAACATGGGAAACTGACGTCTGCCCACTTTTCCCTCCAAATTTTGTGCGAGATTGTGTGTGTGTTCCAACGGATGAGTGTGTCTATGACGGCCTCCAGAGACAGAACAAAGACAGCTGCAATAGTAATAGATCAGATAAGAGGCAAAGATTGGTTTTTCAAAAAAACGAAATCTGCGCAAGGGAAACTTTTTTAAAGGCCAATGATGCAAGAAAAGGCCATTGCATTGTGGAAACATTAGGACTTCATCATACTAATTAAGGCATGCAATTCAAACTGTGACACAGGGCCTTGCATGGACTTCATGTCTTGCGAGACCCCAACGCCGGTGTCCGTGTTCACTCCTGGTCCATTCATAAGAATCATAATGTCATCACCATGACCACACATCTAGTCACACAGGTCGAAGGCTCTGGTTCAACACCTACATTTCTCCCACTAAGTCATAGTACCCTTCTCCCTCGTTGAATGTAGTTTTAGTCAAATTCCATGTTTGACTGTTTAATGTATTTCTTGTTATGCTATGGAAAACTCGATTGACCTTTCTACTGATCGTACATGTTCCAGACCTCTGACCTTCATATGTCATCACGTGTTGACCTTCATTATATGTTGACCGTCAATTAAATCAACCGCGTTTTGTATAAGCCTGTCTCTGGCCGAAGTCTCAGAGAGGTCGTTGTGGGGGCTACAGGGAGTGCTTACCTGCATGACATTTCCCTCCAACATCCCCTGACTTCTAGCTCACTGATCAGTTTTAGGACATCCGAAATGAAGAAGAAAAAAAAAGGTGAAATATAATCTACTGACACCACAGGCTCCCTAGTGTGCTCTGACATTACAATAACATACAAGATGGAATGAGACAACAAACATTGAGAAATCTTGATTTTCAGAAGGAACTAACTTGACTTATGACGTCCCATAAAATATCTAATATTGCTTGAGACATATGAATCACATGAATATGTTTTAGCAGACAGGAACAAGATCAGGAGAACACAGCATTCACTCTCTCCCGCACACATACACACTTACACAGCTCTACACGAAATAAGAAGGCAAAGTAATTGCAGCAGGCAGGACAGGAATCTACAGGGGGTGAAAAATAAATGTGAGTACTGGCTTCTCTCTGAGGATCTCATGGGCACACACACACACAGAGGACACACATACCACCTTTCATGGCTCATCAGTTTACAGAATGCTGAGTGCTGCACACTGCACAGTAATAAAGAATCATTTACAATCATTTATTATCGCTTGCTCACTCGGTGTCTCTCTCTGTGGACCAACATGTCTCTCTACTCATCTTTCTCCCTCCTCATTTCCTTTCCTCGCACATGTTCATCCTCTCCCTTGACCATTTACATCTATTTCTAACTCCCCTTATTTCTTTTTATTTGCTTTATGGTGACCTTTTCCCCAACATTCTCTGTTCTCCTTTTCCTCCTGTCTCACACGTTCGGTCACCTTAAAGGCCTAAATGGAGTTATCTTAATGGATCCGTGCAGGACGTTTGTGGAGTGCTTGCCTGCAGCTAATGCAAGCTTATTAGAGTGATGCTTCAACAAGGCCAAAAAGCTGTCAGTGCCTTTATTTTAAATGCATACACACAATAAGATTTTAACCTAATCAAGACAGCAATTTACAGCAGAATTGATGGAACCAAGAGCTAAATAGACCATAGCTGAATAGAAAAGAGAAGCCACAATGATTGGATGAGATTGCCTTTGGTATTGGTGGTTGACATTGTTGCCGACCATGTACACACACGTATAAAACCCTTTTCTCGATGTTCATACAAAGAGATGTGCATACTAGAATTGAATGTCATAATGAATGTAACCATTTTGGTGTGTTGTTTGCTTGGTATGGGGCATGGGAGCATTGTTCATGGCTGTTTATAGGATGTGGCATTAGGCCATTGCATCGCCAGAACTAGAGCACTTTTGATGGCGATCTTGGCCTAGTGGAAACTACTATTGTCTTTCTCTCTCGCAAGTCTTGTAACTTAACAAGTTACAAGTAAATGAAATTATTCAAAGCACGAGTTAAAACCTCCTACATTCATGGTGTTGTCTGATACTACAGCAACCCAACTCCAACCCTGCACCCCCTTAACACAGGGTGTATGGCCATCTCCCATTAAACCCTCTGATCACAAACCTCTCATGAGACGTCCCAACCTCGTGCTTCATCCCTTCGACGGATGCAGTCCCCTTCATATCCACTGTAATAGGGCTTTCTTATACTCTACACTGAATGCTACATCTGTTCATTTTTACTCTAGGCCTGAATTCCACATTATGGCACTTATTAATTCATCTGCTTAGCTTTCATTTACACATTTTGCTGCTTAGCTGGGCTGTAAACTGTCATTTTAACAGAAGTAATTGAGAGAAACCACAGCAGGTTGTCAGGTCAGTTAAATAGGTGTCTTTGTTTCATTACAGTGCACGCAAACTCACAAGCAGGTGTACTGCATTTTTCATGAATTCTTATTAGATATCTGGATCTCAGTACCTTCTATTCAAGCAGCATCCACAATCCACATACACGGTTGTTAAAGCCTGACAGAAATCTTTTCAGGAGCCAAACTGTATTTAATTGAGAAAACAACAATCCCACTTGTTTAACCAGCCTGTTACCTGTTATAAGAGCCTCAAGGTCATATAATCAGTTAGTGCTCCTTGCTCACAGAAATGTTTTCATTTATTTTGTGATTGTTTTAGCTCCATACAAAAAAATCTATTCCTGAATCAAACGATATACAGTAGTTTGGCCATCTCTTTGAATGAACTGATTATTATTCTTTTGCCTATGTAATTATTTTACTGCCTTAATCAGTTTTATTGCAAGTCTCTCCTCTCTATGTACCGCATAATGTGCAGCCTATCACAAGAAAAAATTGTTCTTTTACATCATTGGATGAAATTTGTCGACCGCTACGCCTTAATTTGAATAATCCTAAACCTTGTCCCTGTGTCGGAGTAATACCACTCTATCTAAATTCATAGCCCAACGTTTTACTCTGACCGTTATCTACGCAGCTTTAGAGATAAAAATTATCATTCTTTACATTATCAGATAGAGTGAATTTGGTGCCCCCTCTCCCAACGCGAGGCTACAATTTTAATTATTCCGTACTGTGTAGGCGTAATGGGCAGAGAGATGGATTGAGGTACACTGGAGTACAGGGCTCCATTCACCTTAATTGTTAGAGCCATGCCTATTAAATACAGAGACGGGGAGGGGAAGAAGCGCGGACGAGAGATGGCTGCGTACACGCTCCATTCCACTTTAATCGCCCACATGAACAGAGAGAGGCTTTTAAATACAGAAATGATGGGAGGGTGAGAGGCAGGTTTAGAAGATGAGATGGAAAGACACAAACAATTAGGCAAGAGAGAGACATGGAGAAAGGAGGAGGGAGGGAGATAAGGTGGGGTGGCTCGTCATCTTCTGCAGTGACCTCCGGCGGCATATTGCTGATGACAAACTTAATGGAGCCTCATTTCCGCAGCACTGTTCACCTCACTACACCTGT
Source organism: Scophthalmus maximus (assembly GCF_022379125.1). Lineage (NCBI taxonomy): Eukaryota > Metazoa > Chordata > Actinopteri > Pleuronectiformes > Scophthalmidae > Scophthalmus > Scophthalmus maximus. Next base: position 16,879,324 of record NC_061529.1, on the reverse strand, counting down.
CTGGACCTTTCTCCCTCTCCTCTTCTGCTCTTTATCTCCCTCTTTGTCCGGGTTCTATAGTAATTATGTATGCTTGAAGGAGACCTGATCATCGTGCCCAGTGACCGTGCTAACATTAATAAAAACTATCTTCTCCCCTCTCTTCCCGTCCTCCGCCCGAGCATCTGCTAATACACTGCGATCAACGCTAAACAATCCAAATGGAGAGGGTGAATCCGCCCCAGTTAATTTAGCTCGTGACAAATGTGGATCTAAAGAAATGAAGGGAGGGAGCTCAGCCACCAGTGGAGATTTCCAAATCCGTCTGAAAGCATGCAAATGAATACAGTCAGTGAGCTGAGAGGAAGCAGACATTAGTTTTTCGGCGATACCTGACACGACCTCCGGTTCATTCAAAACCCCTGAGCAAGGGGGGGAGGGGGGGTTAGCTGATGAGAGATTTTGGAGAATGAAATTGAAAGGATATTCCTGGGGCTGAATATATCAAGAGCTTACATATTTGGAGCTAATGTTCAGTCTGACCTTTTGCATTTCTATAAATGGTTACAAAGATTCCAAACTTTTACAATGGGTGATTGTAGCTGAGGAAATTGGGGCCGGGGGCTCAGTCTACAGTTGCTAACATAATTTTACCAGTTAGTTAGGATCCATTGTTGTGTTCACACAAACTAATTCTAAACAAATGAAGAAGTGTTAACATGAAATCATAAAGACTGACATCCAATGCACAGTTTTATTGTTTATATAGACTCACAGGACGACAGCAGTGTTTAGTCCAGTGGCTGACTTCAAGTCATTCTGCACTTTACTGCAGAAGGAGCCCATGGAACATGTCTGTTATGAGCGTTATAAGTCAAGAAACTGGAGTTTATGTCTTAAATATTGATGAGAATAAGGCACAGTGTTTTTTTGGTTTGTTTTATAATCAGCACGCTAATGTTTCGATGTGCATACATGGTAGGGTGGCAAAAAATGTAATTGTAGCTTTTAAAATATGATACAAATTGTCATATATAAGCACATAATCTTACTGTTGACGGCATTGTCCCATCACAGTTTTGTACGATAACGTGCTGAGCTAGGAGACTGGAACTCGCAGCATCACAAAGTGAGTCACACTCATCAGTTGGCACAGACAACGACAGTTTGAAAAAAAAAGTGTTTATTGAACATGCTAATCATGCCTAGCACATGCCTCATGCTTATCCAATTACCAGCTACAAGCGCCAATAATGATCCATCACCATCACCATCTGCTTCTGCACAAAGTGCACGAGTACATTTCTTTGGACTGAATTTAAATGGGGCCGTGCCTTTACATGAAAACAGGGAGGTGAACACCGATCGTACTCCTGCATCAGTTCGCAAGCTGTTCATGTGACACTGCCCTGCTGAAAACCGCGTTATTTGCGTTACCAAAAGTGTAATCATAACACTTTCATAATCTCATCAGTGTTGGTGAACTGACCACATAACACAGTTTGTGATTCACACTAAATTTAATCAGAGTAATGAAGACTTAGATTGTTAAATTGTGAATATTTAAATATTCAATCCCATTCTTTTGTTAATGTGTAGCTGGAGTCACATTTCGCTCCTCTCACCGCAACGGGTCACGTTGGGAGTGAGAGTCTTTTTCTGCTGGGGATTTCTTCCTCTTAAAAGGGAGGTTCTTTCCTCCACAGTCACCAAATGCTGCTCATTGTGGGAACTGTTGGATTTCTCCATAATATTCTATGTTCTATTCACTATTTTCCAATATTCAATATACGTATATTATGTCATTTTTTATCAAGTATTGTATATATATATATATATATATTTTATAACCACAATCAACAGATTGTTAGTTTCAGCCTTGAAGGGTACATTTTGTTTATAATCAGACACCACCAGGGGACCTCCCAAACCTGTGAGGACTGGAGCTCAGCGGAAGCCTATTACTGTCGACCAGCTCACATCCCTATCACAATGAATGTTGGCACTGGCGCAGCATCCAGATGGAGCGCCCGTAGCCCCCAGTAATGCACCTCCAGGATGTCTGCAGAAGACTTTTTAACCTCTCAGCAGGACCATGCGCTGCTATCAAAGAGCCATCAGTCTTCTGAGGGGCGGCAATTTGTTCGGCCCGGGATCCAAATGTCAACAATTACACCAAAGCAAACGGGCGAAGCTTCTGAGAAGGTCAAATCGGCAACGTTACAGCGCTGCCGCGGTCCTTACTCACTTCAGGGATATCGGCACAGTTGTAGCCGTCACCTTTTACCTGTTAAAGTCACACCTCCTGGTCAGAGGCGAGAACGTGGCAGCAAAACCCTTCAGAGACAGCGACGAGTGTGATGATGAAGAGGAGAGGAACATAGTTACACATTGACCAGTTTAGCACCGTATCCTCTGTGCTCTCACCAAATCGAGCCCACTCATTGGGGGATGGAGACCCTCAAAATATACAACAATTAAATGTGTAACACATATTTGTGCATTAAACACTATTATTTCAAATGTACTTTTTTATAGAATACGGAATTTCATTGGCGTAGTACTAGTACGAGTACATTTTAAAGAAATTCAGGGGACATTAGCAATACGTGTTTTTCTTGTACACAAATGTATTATTTACCTTCACCAATTTTTTTTAGCAAGATTACTCATGTGCAATTCTGATGGTGCCCACCAATTGTCCTCTGCTCGCAGTGGGGCTTTAAATTCCCAGCCACTTGAGGAGACGCCCGGGATGCAGGGTGGGAGCCAAACAGAGATTAAGGAGGAGAAAGTGTAAACCCTGTCTAGATTGTGTCATTATGGGAAGGTTCCCCGGTGAGTAAAATGGATGAGCTTGGTGTGCTGACTAAGACCCAGTGGGAATATGGGGAATGCAGCATTGTGCTTATTGAGACGTGGCGGCAGGAACGTATTCCAGACTCCAACTCCGCCAGCAGCAGCATTGACTTTCAGACGGCGCGGGCTGACAGAGACTGCAGGCGGCGCCCTGGGAGGAAAAAAAGTGGGGGAGTGCTGCAGTGCTTGTGAACAACAGATGGTCCAATCGTGGACATGTCACTGTGAAAGAGCCCAGAATCTGGAAGTGTTAACTGGGAGTAGGCGTCCATGTTACCTGCCGAACGAGATGACATTGGTGTTGCCGTTAACATCCTGCCATCGGCTGCTGCTGACGTGGTGTGTGACATGAACCCCGCCAAGTGCGAAACACACACACCCGTATATACATATACAATTCTTGGCATGCTGATATTAGCATTTGGCTAAAAGCTATATTTTGTGCACGCTGGGACCTCCTCAGTAGTGTGATGACGGATGTGGAGCTGTACTCCCGGTGTATTCTGGAGATGTCAGCGAATGACATCTCCATCCATATAATCTTGTGGCACTTAGTCACTGCAGTGTGCTGGTCAATGCTTTCATCCGTTGAATCTTCTTCTGTATCAGCTTGTCCTGTATCACCTGATGATCTTTTCCTCCTTGTGTTTGGTAGAATACGTCTCATTATATCATCCACATTCACCAAAGGACTTCTTTTCTTCCTCAAACTTGTTTCTCACCCACCTATGTGTCCTTCTGAAGAACCCTTATTCTCCTGTGAGCACTGCACTGTATTCACATCAAAAATTCCATCTTACAAAAAAATAAAACAACTTGACTTGATTAGAAAAAATGTGTTAGTAGTTAAACTACTTCCTAAGGCAGGTATTTGGAGTGTCATGCAAAGTAGATGGCACAAAAGACCCGGTGCACCTTTTAATTTCTTTTTTCTTTTTTTTTAAAACGGAAGGAGGAGAGAGTTTGAGAGGCGAACAGAAAACAAAACAGAGAAGCCTTGGGAAAATAAAGGAAGAAGGCAACGAGAGACGACTGGGACAGAGGAGATGGCAAACTTGTGCGAAACTAGAGTGCTGCTCGGCAGAGCACAAAGCACATTGTCAGTCTCGCTAGTTGAACAAAGGCTTCAGCTGTAGAAGCCGGTTCTTTTTCTGACTGCTAAGTACTACCGAGCTGAAGCGTTGCGAGGCCAGAGGTGGGTTACAGGGAGATGGAAATTTTCTCTGCGAGGGCGGACGTGGTGGCCCTGGAGATTATTAACTGGCCATCGGCAATTAATAATCACGTCCTCTCTTAAATGCAGTAGCGTGCTGTACCTGGAGGAGAAGCTGCCACTGTGGCTAGAGAGATGGGGGCTCCACATCCTCTGACTAATGAAAAGCTGTCTTGTGTGAAACGAATCTGGGCTGAACCACGGGACTATTTATGTTGGTTTATTTTTGCCATGAATAAAACTGTGACCGTGGGGCCCAACAAGAGGTTACCGGAAGGTGACAGCAGCTCCAGCCACCGGCTGCGTTGGCCCTAATGCTGGGGGATATTGCGTTGTCGAGAGCAGAGGGCGGTGGATAGGCGCCATGCACAGATGGAGAAGGTGACCCTGCTGCTGGAAATTCTCCCGGCCTGGTAGGCGACCTCCCCCATCCTCCTTCACCAGCATCTCGCTTCACAAGATGACACCAGCGGAGCGTTCCTGGAGATGTTTGAGCCGTCAGCGGCGGCTGGCGGTCAGCAGAATGGGCCATGCATCTACTGCCCTCGCTCCTAAGGGGAAGCCTAGACTGCAGTGCTCGGCCTCTCAGCGTTGTCCCGGGAGATGTTTCATACAAAGCTGAGCCCCACTGACTGTCACTTTGTCTATTCGTAAGACCTGAGGGACACAGCAACCAGGTGGCTACAGCCAGGGGGGTCCACCAGTAAGGGGGGAATGCTGGAGCGGATCATGTTGGAGCAATTTGTCAAGGGGCTCCAGACAATGACATCACAGTGTGGGTGCAGTGTCACTGGCCCGTGGATCTGGTGGCTGCCATTGCCATCACAGAGGATCACTCTGCAGTCCACTTTAGTATTACCTTCACAGGAGGCTCCACAGGTTCCCATATTACGGACAGCTCCCCGGCCTACAGTAAGTCAGGCGGTGGGGGTAGAGTATAATAACACATGGGATTTCTGTAGCGCTTTTCTTGCAACTCAACGTGCTTAATCACAGTGTTGGCACATTTCAATTTCAAATTTTCAATTTAAAGCACCTTTATTGGCATGGGAAACACGTTAACATTGCCAAAGCATGTGTCAAAAAACAACAAATAAAAGTAACAATGAAAATACATAATAGCAGTGGGCTAGTTATTTACACATGGAGCTATATATATATATATATATGTGTACACAGGTGGTTAGAGATAAATTAAGATAAAATATGTGTAAACATTGCAATGAAAAATTTCCAGTAAAAAATAAGTATGAATAAGGAGTGTGTAAACACTGTTTAAATATGTGTTGTGTATGTACAGAGAATCTGTATACAGGTCAAATGTTCAGTGCAGGACAGGTTGACAGTCTGTATTGTATTGGGTTTTGTTTGACTCCTCTTCTTGTCGCAGCAGTTCAGAAAACATGCTGCTGTGTTTGCACACTGAAGATTTTCACCCAGCAGGAACCGAAGTTTTTGGTCATTGTTCATGTTCTCAAAATCCTTTTGGGTGTGTGACATCTGTGGGAAGTATTTGTCTCCGATGTCCTGGTACAGTTTGCAGGGGGTTAGAAAGTGCAGCTCAGTTTCCACATGGTGTTGTTGGAGTCGGTCCTCTTTAGGAAGCCAGGTCTGCCGGTACACAGTATATCCGTCTCTTTATCAGCTAGCTATCTAGATAATTAAGAGAAGTTTAGTTCTATGAGTTGGTTGAAATCACCTGCTCTGTTTGACCTCATAAAGTTTCCAGCTGACTCATTTTTAAAACCATGATCCTGTTAAAATGCATGGTCTTTTAAGCACATTACATGATCCTGTATAATGCTGAAAGACTGAGGCTAAATCTGTATGTCCCAGGTAAAAGTTGGCATACTGACCACCGCATAAGAACGCGCTTTTAGCCTTTTTGTCATACATGATACTTTTTTTTAACAAGTTTTTGTTTTTGAAATTACAAGAGAAAACACTTTTTGAATAAGGACTAGCTAATGTCTCTGACAAATATAATGCTTTCAAGGGTAAGACTGGCTGAGGTTGTGCATGTGTCAACTTCCAATATCAACATAGGGCCATTGTGATAGAATCCAGGATCAGCTTCCCCATGATAGAATTGAGGTGCTTGTTGCAAACAGGCCTTTTTTTTCTTCAAAGTTTCACAAACTAGCATAACAAGTTAGTTTATTAGGTGCTTCTTGGCCTTAGATTTCAAAGTGACACATTTTTGTTCGAGGTTGTAACCAAGCACATATGGAGGGATCAGAACATAGTGTAAGTTAAAATCTTCTTGTGTAATATCTAAATATTAGTAACCACTCTACATAAAAACAATCTCTAACTGTTCACTGTAAGATTGTAGATTTAGTTATCAGTACAATGTTACAGCCAGTAGCAGCAAAAAAGTTTGATACAGATAAGACAATGGTTATACAAGTAGGTCAACTGAAGAATGTGTCATAATGAAGATATTAGTGAATGTTTGAAATAAAAATGTATCTGATACTGACAAACTTGTATCGTACTCACGTGTTCTCTGTTTGATTTTATAAAATGCTTGCTTTGGTGAATTTACCTTTATGCCGAAAATGTCTGCAGTAAGCAGTCTAGTGATTTATTGTAAAATCTAAAATGTGTATATTCTGGGTCAAAAGTGTGCAGAATTCAAGTGGGATCTAGGATTTGAAGCTTAGTCTCTGTTGCCCTGAGTTGTTCAGGATTAAAGTCTCAACTGATTGCCTGAAATGTAAATGTGAAGTGGTTCAGGCCTCTAACAAGCACAAAGCCTCCGCAACTGCATAATATGTTCAAGCAATGAACACTGCAACACTTTAAATAACTACTCTCCATGTATTCTTATGCACTGCGCTCATAACACTTGTGTTTGAGACATAAAATGGGCCATGGACCTAACTGAACAGGTTCCCCAAATGCTGAGAGCTGTAATGTGCTTTAATGAGCCAAAGTCCCAGGGTGGGACTGTTTCAACAGTATCATTTTGCCAACACGGATGACAGAAAGATGGATAGATACTATTTGGTACTTAATGGATTTTGAAGATATATAAATTGTCATCAGAAATCATATTTCAACTTTATCGAGGGAAGCGTGTTGAGAACACACAAGGTGACTCAAATTGTGTAACAATGCCATGCATATGGCTAGGTACGGTCGGCCGGTCCACCATTTTTGTTCAGATTGAAATATTTTAAGAACTATTGGATGGATTGCTATTAAAATTTAATCCACACATTCATTTGCGACCTCCCTTTACCGAAACACCACCATAAGGCCAAAATTGGTGAATTAGCATAACATGTCTAAAGAACTATTTGTTTTTAATTGCCATGACCATGGGTCTCTTAAGGTAACTTTGGTCATCCCTCGACTTTTCCTCTTGAGTCATCATCAGATAAATATTTAAGTTTGTCCAATACGTTGGTTCATGGCAAAATATCAGCAACATTAATGACATTCCCAACAGATTCAACTGCACTTTGTTAGAATTGACATAGTGAACTGACATAGCATGCTGATGTCGGCATTTAGCTCAGGGAAACACTTTGCCTAAGTAGCATACAGCCTCATAGGGCTGCCAGTAAAGCTGTAAAGTAACTAAGGCATCAACGACAAATCTTGAAACTCAACACTTCCCAACCTCTTGTATGTATCATCCACCGGGTTACCACAGTAAGCATTAATTATGAGTGCTGTTGCTGAAATTCCACATGGTTCATTACCATTAACATAACCACCCCAACTTGCACTTTGTACACTGCACTGGTAGACTTGCCTGAAGTCATTTTAATTGTGAAACTACCACAACTGCTTCCCAAAAGAGTAACAGAGCAGCGGTTCTACTCCAAGTCATCCCTTGTGTTCCCTACTTTATCAGAACCGCTGTGTCTCCCTGATTACAGTATACTGTCATTCTAACTTTGGCTCAGAAACTTGCTGAAAATGCTGAGCACAAAAGTAAACTCACAAATAATTGGACATACAAGTCATTTTTGCTTGACTATCTCAGTCACTTCAGGCAATAGTAGTTTTTTGTTATGAACTTACTTTTGTGGCCAAGAGAGAGTGCCACACAGTTGTGGTTGTGAGGACAGGGAAATGAAAGATGTTTCCATTCCACAGTGGTCCATGGAAGAGGAAATAAAGTTTTTATTGTCCAATACAACAGAATGTCCTTGATGTATCTGTCAGGCCTGGTAGCATTGTGGATCAATACCAATGACTCATTTATCACTTTGATTTCGGATTTTTCGGCGTGTAGAATGCAGTTTTTCAACAGTTGGCCCGTTAGAGTTTGAAAACACGTTGCTTTCTTTTTCTGTTCAGCCAAGATAGTTGTACCGATTTATGATAAAAAGGTGGTTTTCATGGTAGAGTACATACTTATTTCAAGCAAACAAAGCAGAGAGCCCAGACAACTTTGGGCAACATATTGTCATGCTCACCCCGACAATGCTAACAGGTGGATGATTTTACTATGCTCACCATCTTAAATTAGCATGGTTGCTATTTGGACACGTACAATATGTTATTTCCACTTCCACTCCAAAGAAGTGAAAGGCAGTCTCCCCAAGTTCCGTACTTACCCTTGGGTTAACTGGACTTTAAAAGTCTTGAGGTCTGGTGAGCAAAGAGAAGTGATATACTGAGGCTGCCTTTGCTGGAGACCTTAGTAAATACATTTAGTTGTCTTCTTGTTGCTCGTGATGGACAGCCTGCTTTTTCATGCGGCACATATATATGAGTATGATATTTATCTTCTGTAATGAAGCGTAAAGCAAAAATGAAATGACATCAAGTAGTTTTAAGGAAGAGCGAGCTGTGAGAGAATAAATGATTCCTCCATATGTCGAGCGCAGACAGGACAACAGCTTCTTGTCCATAACACAGAAACATACTTTATTCTGATATCAGCAACCAATTTTCATCTTCGGTTTCTGTACCAGCTCCACATGCTGTTGACCTGTTGTTTATAACATTGGACAGGGAGATGGAATCAGGGGTTCTAGCAAAAAAATGGTCCTGTAGGTTTAAAGTACAATTTTTGTCATTGTGCAGAGGTGTCTGAATTCTCTGTATAAAACCTCATGGCAGTCCATCCAGTCCTTCGGCTGATTACTAGGGTTGATCATTTAGAAACCATCAAGGTCAAATTTTTGCAGGGTAAGTGAGCGTCACTGCCGGAGACGCTGGGTAAAAAGTCAGGGATCACCATCTTCTTCAGGGTTGATCCACTGGGCACCGTGGTATCGGCATCATATCTATTCCAAGTTTCAAGGCCGTCCATCCGGTAGTTTTGAAAATAATTAAATAAATAAAAACAAATATCAACGTCATGGTAGAGGAGAAGGAAAAGTGAGAGGATCGCCAAACTTAGGAGGCTTCATCCTGTGGGGACTAAAATGTTTGTACAGTATTTCATGGTAGGGGTTACTATTGACAGAGCATTTCAGTCTGGACCAAAATGGTGGACTGATCAACCACCATTGCCAGGCCTCCATATAAGATTCACGTTCAAAGATATCTGAGACTTTTTTTTTTTCTGTCGGCCTCCACCACTCTTCATCTCTTTCTCTGGCTTTTGAAAACCGTGCTAACAAGCCAACAGCAAAATGCCTGCTGGGAAGTAGATGAATAGCATTTACAGCCTGAATTGCCCTTTGCCACTGTGCTGCAGAGATGTGATACACACACATACAAGACATATGCATGCTAAATATAACTACACCCACCCACACACACACACACACACTGACAACTCACAAGGCAAAAAGTTTTGATTTCCCCCAGGTATGTCCTACAATATCACATGTTAGCGCGCCGTTAGCATCTTACAGCTAGGCTGGCCAAGCTGTGAACTGGCACCCCGCTTGGATCACAGCGTGTGCCTACATGTGACTGAAAAAGAGAACGTGTGCAGCACAATTCTTCCCTATAATCCTGATAAATGATGTCGGCCTATTCAGACTGGCACCTCCAGCACTTTCCCTCTCTCTCTCTCGCTCTCTCCGTAACCTCTCTCTCTTTCTCGCTGTCTCTCCCTTGATCTCTCCTCCACTTTCTTCCCTTCGCTCACAAATGGGGTTTAATCAGTTGAACACTGTGAGTGTCATTAGAGCCGTGGTGATAGTGAACCCAACGAGACAGAGTCAAGCTTTCTCCTCTCTCTCTGTAATGTAATGGGTGCCATTAAGGCTCATGGGCCCAGTGCTCCTAACAAGACAAAATTAAGCTTTCCTCTCACACCATGAAACACCCCGACATTGCTATGTACTGGTTTTTTTTTGTTAGATGTTCCCCCTTTTTCCCCCCATTGTGATATTTAGCTATTCAAGACATTTGTCCTTTATTTCGTTCATGTAAGCCTGGGCGGGACCGAAGTCCAATTTTTTCCAGTCCAATTTCAAAGATTTAAGGTTTGTAGTTACGTTTTTGCTCAGACATCACCAGGGCACCAGGGAGGGCACACAACACATGCCCCCGATTCAAACTTGTAGATGAAAATTAACATTAATCAAGCTAGCGAACCTGTGTAAAGCATGGACATATTAAGAGAGATGGATGTGGATCTGCCCCTTAGCCTCACTGCCAGTTTTTCAATCTGTGGCCAGTCCCGGTACTGCAACAACAAAACAACATGCTGGCCAATTCGCATTTTCCCGGTAGGCCACCATTATAAAAAGACATGTCTGTGAAACTGACACCTCCAACTGCAATCATGGTTGTTGTTTTTTTTCTATTTTTCGATTTGTATTCCATGGATGTCCATCATTTGTAAAATATTAACTTTTCTAGGGAGTGGGATAATGCAGGTATGGCAATACATCGACTTTATATATTTTTTCAATTAAAAATCCTTTTCTGTACATTAAATGTTGACTGGTTGTCATTGTATATTTTGGCCAATGCCAGTGCACTTTCTACTGTGCATGCTAAAGAAAAGGTATGACGAGCTATTTTTAGTGCCTGCCCACAGAAATATTGAATAATAACAAAATTACAGCACCACCACTGTCAGTCGGTTCCAAAACTTTAAACACTGTATAACTGTTCCTCAGTGGTCATACCGTCAATGCAGAAATAAATGAAGCACTAATATTTATAAAGCTTATGTATTCATAAGCTTTTCTTCTTCAAAAAAATCCCCATCATCTATGTACGATGAGTTTGTCCATCACATTTAGACTTTTCATATATTATTAATACCATATTAGTCTGAGGCACAGTATAAATGGTAAGATTAACCAGTCTGTACCAACAGTATAGTTCATATCATGAATGTCATCAGGTTTAAGCACTGCACATTCACTGCTGTGTTCGGCGAGTACGTCATCAACAAATGCTGATGGAATGGCGGCTCCTTTGCTTTCAGTTGATTAAACGCCTGTAACTATCACACAGCAGCAGCGGTGATGATGATGTGTGTTCAATCGGCAGTCTCAAATTTCACACTGTCTGTATTTTTTATGGAACTGGGTGACCTTCTCACAGCAGCGTGTGCCAAGGACAAACTGACAAATGTATGTTCTGATAATCGGACTTCCCGGTCACTCACACAAAACTGTCCTGTCCGTGAAAAGTGACGTAGCAGTGATTGATGGAAATGGATTCCTTTGCTCCTTGAGTTTGCATTCAGAGCTCCCAAATATTTCTACCGGGCCCCCTCATGATAACAATAACACCGGCATATTCCAATGGGCTTGATTCCCAGCAAGAGAGCCTCTGCAGGGTCCTGGGCTCGGCAAATTGGAGAATCTATGTGCATAATGAATCAGGCATTTATCTCGCTGAAGTGCCCCTTTAATGATTGAAAACAAGAGAATTAAAGCATGATTAGTGTTTATCTGCAGACCCTGCTGAAGCGTGAAGATATTATGTAAATGCGCACTCTCCAGAAAAGTGGCATTTTCGTAATTCCTCCACTTTATTCGTAATTACCCCCGCACTGTGGTTGTTGCCATTGATGAATCTAAGGTCTACACATAGTTTGTGCTCTTGCTTTCTTTCTTTTCTTTTGGTCATTTCATTCGAGACCTCATTTTATTCTTCTGCCTCTACCGCTCCCTCATATTTCAAATTGAATGTGAAGTGGACGGGCCAGGCCAGGAATATAACTCAATTTCTCCCACACTGATAACATTTAACAACTGTAAAACTTCCATGGATTTAAGGTTCGCAATAAACAGAGTAAAAACAACCTTGGTTGCAGTTGGAGGTGTGTAAAATGTTTTTTGGGCAGTAAGGGGATTTCATAACCGATGGAGCTCAGGCGGATCACTGGACCCCCTAGTGGCTGTAGCAAAAAGACTGTGTTTCACCCCATTGCTTCATTGTAGAAACTGTGTGCAGGGCTCTTTGCCTGCCTCCCTCACTGTCTCCCTCGCCTCTCTCATCTGCAGCACCGGTAGAAATCCCGTCATGTGTTGTCATTCCCTTGATGGGCGTGCACTTCACAGCAGGCAGGGAAGACTGCAGTCTCGTCTGTCGCTCAGCCTCTGTTGCTCACGGGAGCGAGCTGCTGGTTTTGCTGTTCGTGCGGGTTCTGTCTCTCTGTTCATTCTCGTGGTGGTTGTTCATGAAGAAATATGCAAGATTATCTTTGTCTAGAGAACTGCGGGGCAGCATGACCCAGTATGGAGTGTTCTGACATGTCTTGGCAGTTAGCCAGACACTTGGGCTGACTTTGGCTCAAAAGTGGAGAATATGATGTTATCCGCTGGAGAGACGACGTCTCACTTTGCCGGAGAGCGTCTCTCCTGCTGAGCTCTGACAGCACTGTCAGCCCGACACCGGAGCTCAGGGTATTTGAGCAGCCGGTGCTGTTGTCCTGCCTCGGGGCTGTCCGGTGTTTTGTGCTGCCCTCCCTTTCCATCGCCAGTCCCCACTGTCAGTTTTTGCGGTTTGGTCATTTCAAGACAAGATTACAGTACAAGTTTACAGCCTGCCATATACTGTTGCACTTGCATTGCTACTCTGTAGCAGATGAAACAAATAGTGCGCTGAGGGCGACTCACAAAATACAAGCGAACTCGAGGTCTGCATTGACTCGCCGTCTTTTTGTGGAAATACTTTTACCTCCTGCTGTATGATAACCTGCTGGACCATTGAATGAGTCTGAGGTGTATATTAGTGTATATTACCTCAGGCTTCTTTGACTTCTTCTTAATGTCCTCTAGTTAAGTAGAAATCACTTTCACTGGAGAGAGTGTTCCACCCATCCGTTTTGTACCATTACGAAAAACAATTCAGTATTCTTTGATTTCATTTGAAGGAGCTGGCAGCAAGTACAAGATACTTTCATGCAATGTGGTTTTAATGAGCTGTTAGTCTATGAATGTAATTTTTCTTCTTCTTCTTCTTCAAGTGCAATTAGTAGCAACATTAATGATATGAAGTATGGGGGGTTTTTTTCGGAGTCACTGAGAGTTGATGGGGCTCCCGGATTTATATTCAGTCAGTCCTACACCCTGAGAGACACAAGCACAAGTCTTCAAATAAGAACCTTCGGGCAGCTTGACTGGAGGTTGGGGGAGTTCGGTGCCTTGTCCCTTGGCTGTGGAGATGAAAGGGTAATAAACTAAAACAAAAAAAAGCAATTCCAAAATAGGGCACCAATGTGTATTATAAAGGGGCAAGGAATATATGTTTTTCCCTCCATCTTGCAAACCTGACATGGTGAGATGTTGCTTAAAAGTGTGCAAGCTTGGTCTGACTTGGAGCAGAAAGGACTTTGACCTGGAATAGTCCATGATTATTTCTCAGTGAAATGAAATTGGTTTAACTGACCTCTATGGGAAAAAAAAAACTGCAGGTTCATGTGACTTGGTGAACTTCTAGATAATCTAAGATGATGTTATGTTCCTTCGTGATTGACGTTTGAGCGCATTGTTACTTTCATGAACATGAGTGCTGATCCTGGGACCACCAGTGATGTGGAAGCTGTCCAAGGACACAAAATCAACTATGATACAATTAAAAAAAATAATGACCTTGCTGGGCAGCCATTAAGGAAGCAGGCCATTGTTTATTCCACATCAACCTTTCACTTACAGCCTCATAGTGCAACACCAAACTGTTCATGATTTCTGTAAATTTACAGCAAGATTTCAACAGTATTAACCAGTTATTTGTTAAAACAGCACTTTGCTGTTAATAAAAATGACAATCTATAAATTACACTATATTGATGTGTTTTTTAACAGCACAATGCTGTATTTCTAAAATACAGCACTTTACTGTTAATAAAAATGACAATCTATAAATTACACTATATTGATGTGTTTTTTAACAGCACAATGCTGTATTTCTAAAATACAGCACTTTACTGCGGAATGACTTAAATAACAATGTCATACAGTATTTATTGCATTATGGGAAGAGAAAATTCACCAGCACATGTGGAGCTGGGATCGATTGTTTTCTTCATCTATCCCCATCTGGTGAAATTATTTGGTGAGTGTCAATTTTACTGAATCCATAAATCAGTGAAACGTCTATCTGTGATGTTTCCAGGTCATCATCGAATATGTGCATGTGTCATCCTAGATTGATTAGGCAGCTAACTAGAGTTTCATAGACTGCTTAGTCAGACAACATAAGCTCATTTTAAGTCTTGACAGTGTAAACTAATGAAAACCACTACATCGGTTGAAGCAACTTGAAGCCTTCCATTCATGCTGTTATTCAGTGGAAGAAGTTTTGCACAACTTCACTTTTACACAGAGTCGTCTTAAGAAACACTCGTTTTTCAGGCGCTTCATTGGAATAAACCCTGAGAGAGGAACCAAGGCTGGACGAGGCAGAGTCACCAACAAGAGTCAATCCACGTGTCCAATCTGCTGAGGAGACTGATGGATTTTGATTGGGCCTTCATCTAAGACGGTGAGCTAATTCAGCCCCATAACTCACTTACATGTGTGAAAACACCAGATTGTCTTTTTTCTCTAATTCTTTGAACTCATTTCTTTCTCTTTCTTTCTCTCTCTGACGCAGTCAGAGGTGGTTCGAGAGGACCAGAAGTCCGTCCGAAAAATCTGTGATTTAGCTCTGCACTTCAAATAACATTTCGCTGTGGTTTGTACTCTGTGCTTGTAGACAGATTTTAGGAGAACTTTAAAACCAGTGAGGTCTATTTTAGTGTCTTTCTCAGGTAAAAATTTGAATTGTATTTAAAAAAAAGTCAGTCAACTGTAAGGTACTGTAAAATTAAAAAAAACAAAACAGCCAGCCAGTCAGTTGACTGTAGAATACTGTGAAAATGATCAGAAAACAAGTTCATACCGTATTTTTAAATAACAGTACAAAACCGTAAATTTTACTGACGCTAGATAAATGTTAATTTTACAGTAACATAATGGCAACCCTGCTGCCAGCTGATTACTGTTTTTTTTACAGGGAAAACATTTCACAGTGCATGCACATTTGATGCATGTGGTGCTTTTTTATTTTCAAATTCATTGAGAGACATCAATAAGCAATAAATATTTGAAGGGGCTATTTGTAAGTTTTCTCTGCTGCCGAATGTGTTTTCTCGCCGGGGGTGATGGTTGCTTGCGGAGTACTACTTGTAGAGCAGTATACTGTATATATACAAAACTAAGAACCAGCTACTACAGTGCTGGTTAGCGTGCTCACTTTAGTCAAAGCCAAGAAGTGACAGCAAGCAAACATTGGCTTTGCCTTCCGCAGATAACCCATTTAAAAAGGCAATTATAACGTTGACCACTGGCTGAACCTGTCTGCCGGCATGTGCTTTACACATTTCAATGGTCCCTGACACATACCTCAATATCAGCCTATGATACAGCCTGAGCAGACACAAGCCCATCTTTTGTGAGGTTTGTCCTTGTCAGTCCTCTGAACCGACACACCAACACCACCTGTAAGGAGCAGATATGTGTAAATAATAACAAGGAGAGTTGGAGGTAAAAAAGAAAAGAAAAAGGAAGTTATTTTCATGTAAAGCATTGCTTTCATTAAAAAGTACCTTATCCTAACTAATAGCACCATTAAAAAGCAATGCAGGCTTTTACAGTTGTTGTGTTCTTTTCATTGCTATAAACAAGGAGCAGGTGTTTTTTGCATTAGCATATATCAAGTAAATGCACTGGTTGTCATATTAAAAATGCTCGAGGGATTGAAAGCAGCAGGGTTACATTTATTTGGATGAATAAAGAATTAACCTTGCACACAATTTCGTGAGAAATCACTATCTTTCAAATGAACTTACTATTTATTACAAGCTATTACCAACAATTGGCGATATAAGTTAAATGTCTCTACAGCATATTCATACTGATTGAAAATAACAAAATACAATATATTACCACTTTTACCCCCTGGGCATGTTAAGTGGCATACACATCGTATGTGAGCTCTTTATGAGGATGGCATTGTGGTGCCACGCTCTGCTCGTAAAGGGACAGCCACACTGTCACGTCAAGTGCCCATCAGGTTGCTCGGGCCGACGTGCCTTTTAATCCAGGCACTTATTAACAGAGCTCCGAGGTCAAATTAAAATGTGAATCAAAAGCTTGGCTGTTCACGAACAATACGCAATCAAAAACAATTGATTTTAAAGTTGGGCTCGTGCATGAACAGGTAGGTAGACCTTTATAACAGAAACACCCGTAGTTGGTTTAGGCCAAAACCAAACACATTTCACAACCAGATTAAACAGGCTACATTGAAACTGCATGGAATGGTTGTTTAGCGGGCAGATGAACAACAGAAGTGTGTGAAATAGTCACTGTATCCGAATTTTTTTCAACATAGTAACCTCCACGGTCCAAGGAGAGCATTTTGCATGTATTTATTTCGTCATTTTGACTACTGTCAAAATCATTTGTCTGCATTACAAATCACTGTTGAATAATTCATCAGTTCCATGATCTGATTACTGTGGTTAAAGTTTGGTTAGGCATGAAAAATGACTTGATACGGATTAATGAAAGATTATGTTTTAAGAAGGAATACATTGTTTGTCAACTTCAGGTTAACGTCATGATTCTGGTCAAAATTACTAGTTAATTATAATTAGGAGGAAAAAAAGCACCTGTTGGTTTGAACATTGAACAGCAATAAAACAATATCTCATGTTATACCCAGTGGATCTGAAAAAAGCTAGGAATTTTACACTTCCGACGAAGTGTAAAATGCGCTGCTGAAATGCAAAAGCAATAAAAGGCTTAAATTAGAAGTGATACATTAAATATCATCTCTTCCTGGACAAAACACAAGTCGGGAGCATTGCAAAAACTAATACCTGAATGTGCGTCATGGAAACCAAGCTTTTCCAACAATTTGTACTGATCATTTTAATGAAGACAAAAGATGACAGTTCCAAACTTTGTGGATGATGATGCTGCATCGTGGAACAAAGATTTCCTGTATAATTGGTAATGTTGTCATGTTATTGTGTATAATGTTAAACCCACTGCTCATTCTTACTGTTCTTATCACTCACACACAGACACCCACTCATACACACACACACACACACACACACACACACACAAATACACACACACACACACACACACACACACACACGGATCTACAATAAAGAAGGAAATCAGGACAAATTTGTCAGTAAATCAAATCCATGAATTACTTCCTGTTTTTCCACTTCAATCCTGGCCTCTCTGGAGAGTATGACATGCTCTGGACTGGTGGGTTAAAATGTCACCTTCATTAAGCCAATCCACAATCAATAGCCGGGCTCTGATGAAGTCCCACAGCGGCTAATCATACAGCAGAGGACGGTATGGGGGAGACGATATGGGCAGAGATGTCACTTTATCTTGCCAAAAACATATTTTGCTGTAATAGAAAAGGAAATCGATTCGAGCTGAATTAGTGTGGTAAAGTATACAGATGCAGACGCACACTGACGGCTAATAAAATATAAGGATCAGTTTCCTCAGAGCTTACTCCCAGTAATTCTCAACAAAGCACTTTCATAACTGCCTCACATTGATGCTATTCTGATTAAGTTTAATCAAATTGCTCTTCAAGTGCGAAATTGAAGCTTAACTTTATCTTGCATGAACACTGGGAACAAAGTATGAAAACTATTAAAACATTTGTTTCAACAGTTTGGATTTCAACACATTGTAAAACATTGAGCATTTACCTGTAGATGTGCTACAGTGATGTTTTACAGCCCAAGAGATTAGTTACATGTATTCCTTCGTTTTTTCAATTAGAAAATGGAAACATTCAGTACAGTACAGCATTTTTGCACTGCGTTAGCAATCACAATAACAGTATTATTGCTTTCTTGGCTGTGCTCTGTCATTGCAGGCTACTTTTCCAGGGGTCTGCCAACAATCAATATTGCATTGCATATTGCATGTTGTGTGATAACAAATTAGGCAGATATGTGAGGCTTGATTGGGTTTTGTTTTTGTGGCGGCTCGCCTGTTGTAGCAAGTCAAATTTTTGGTTTCTATTTCTATAACTTAGTTTCTTCTATATGTCAGAAAGATATTGTTTCTATTAATCATGTAATATCATATTGGAATCCGTTTTCAAATGACATCAACTGGAAGAACGTCTGTTTTATTGTCTTTAAATATGTTGAACAATATATCCCATGATATATAATATATAACTGATTTCTAAATCAAATAACTAAAAGGCCATTGAAAGCCATGACACGTGAATTTATCTGAATATCTTTGTGTAATGTAACAAAGATATAGTGTACAGTGTATACTCTCCTAGTCATATTTTCCTGTTCTCTCTCTAATAAGAAGTGGGAAATAAAAAAAAAACCCTCTTGTGACCATCGGACACTCCCAGGAAGAAACCACGTTAGGCTGCAGGGAAAACTGACAATGAGATTGTGTTGTTCATTTAGATCTCCCCTTCATGACTGCTGTACTCTGAGCTCCCTCTGAATAAGGCTAATCAGAATCATTCCCATTCTCTGCAGTGAAGTTATTCACATTTGTGCCGTTTTTCTGCATTGTGGTTGCGTAAGAAAAGAGGGTCAACAATGCCAACTCCTTTCTGGATTCTGCTCGACTAGTTTCACCAGAAAGACCTTGTTTGAAGCCTTGTAGCCTTCTTTTTGAACATGCATACTTTTGGTTCCCTTTCCTCTCCAGAGATCTTGTGGCTTGTTGCGAACGGTGTGCGATACTTTAATTCCTCTCTTTTGGTCTTTCTGTAGAATTCATTGGCTGACAGGTTGAGTCTTCACATGATCCTATTAGGACACTGTGTGATCTCAACTGACACAGCGGCTGCCTCGGCTGGAAGCTCACAGACAGTGCAGAACACCTTACTGTCAGATTATTTCACTTTGTTTTGTTACTCAGTCCTATTCTAAATGCTCCATTAAGCCGTTTTTGAAGAAAAAAAAGGAATTTTAATTTCCATCGGTTCTTGAAACCTCAACAAAGCAGGAATTATGACACATAATCTTATATATAATGATGTACATTTTTTTCTAAAGGTACATACTGCATACCTAGGAAGCAATTTCCTTTAAAAGCATTCCACTTCAAGGATACGTCTAGCTGAGATCTTCTTAGAGTGGGTACAAGGACTAAATTTATTGATTTCCTGATGTACCTGATTTACTTAAAAAAAGGAATTAATCCGTTTTCCTTTGCTACAATTCAGGCTAGATGGCATCTTAAATATACCATTAATTTTATTTCAAATGCATGGTGGAATGTGTATTCACAACAGCAGATATTCTGAATGGACAATATGGTACATGAGTTTCGATACTCCTGTACAATGTGTTTTACTGATGCAAATAAACGAGTCAAAGCGTCTCTCGATGTCTTCAGTGTAGAGTTCAATCAACTGTAATGCAGATAAAACATTTTGGTATCAAAAAGGATGATAAGCTCAAAAAGAACAAACTACAGACTAAAGAAAATCATTCTGAATGTGCCCACGAGTCTGAAAGGAGAGTGTGTGAATGATGATGAAGCCACACAACTGTGAAATTTACTATGTTATGCTTAAATAAAAGTACATCCTTTAATAGGTAGGAGTATTTTCTCTATGTGATCACTCAATATGTCAAATACATGACTACTTGGCTCAATGTTAGACTCAACATTCCTTAAGTCTTACATAAATTTCGTCTTTGTGTATGTGTAAAAAGGGCTTTGGACTATTTGAATGGAGTTGATCACAAGGACAAAATTGAATAAAGCCTCAGAATAAAACCAAGATAAAGATACAATTTTGTGTACTCAGACTGCTGATGGCCCATATTACCTTTGGCTGCTTCTGTTTCAAAATACCCTCACCACCCCAACATTGGTGTCCAGTGTGAAGTGGGGAAATTAAACACCAAAACCAATAACATGTTCAAGATAAACTTAAAACAAAACTCGCCCTTTAATCATCTGCAATTGTAAGGAATTATTGATTGATCTGCCAACCTCTGACTTTTTTCCCGAAGCGATACAATGGTGTTTAACTACGTGAAACCAATTGGAACCATTTGATCTCAGCAGTGCATTTCTTTTCAGAACCCTTTTAATTGTCATTGTGAAAAGGTAGAGAGGCCCCACCATGCAAAAATTACTGGAGGAGCAGGGGGCGAAGGAAAGAAAAAGACCTGGTTACAGACAACAAAACAAGGAAAGAACAAAGACAAGCCGACACACCACTGAAACCAAAGAGAATTTCAGAGCGATAAAATGAAAAATGCTTTAATTTGCTGCGCATAACAACTCACAGGGAGAGCACATTGTATATTCAAAAGGCATCACAAAGGCTTCTGTGAAATTATTAAAAGAGGGCATTACTAATTTAATTAGCCACAAAAGTTGTGTGTTCACTGAGTGAGAGCCGGATAGTGAAACCTCATATTTCTCAGTGCGGTTCCATTACTTCAACATACAGTAAATGCACTCTCTCCACCCAGAGGTCCAGGGACTGAGCATGCGGCAAAGCATCTGTGCGAGGCAGTGCCCTGCTTATAAGCACCAGGGCACCAACAGCAACCCTCACTGATCATTTCGATTCTACAAGTGTGTATGTGAGTGACAGAGTAAGACAAAGTTGTTGTAGTTGCCTAAAGCGAGGGTTGTTTTCCTCGCGGGGAGCTGGGTAATCTTCTGGGTTCAATAAAAACCTATGCGGTGAAAGGAATCGGCAGTTTGGTGAGTTAAAACGGCATTCAGCACTCTGCCAGCTGCTTACTGTAATTATATCCATAACGGCCTTGAAGGATTCGACTGATTTGTTGCTCTGAAAGAGGCAACATGGGGCTTCAGCTGAGACATGAGCAGGGAAAGCAACTCCCTGTTTACTATTTCTTTAAGTCTTGATGCAATTTAGCTCCTTTCAGTTTTTATCATGCCAAATGTGGGCATCCAGGAACTGAGCATAGCGTTAGTTCAGGCCGGGCCGGGCCTGCCTCACATTCCATGAAGGCTGATGCAAAGGTAGGGAGATGTGCTCCCCCTCTCTCAGACTTCCCATGTAGGCACGTCAAAAGGCAGGTGGGTCCCAGAACAGAGCCATACCGCCAAATATATCTGTTTACTATTATTACAATTTATTTATTTTGACTTTAATGGTCCTGACCGAATTCATTCTTTTTATGTCTACGTAGACCCACAGTACACTTCAAATGGGTCAATAATGGGAGATTGTGTGTTTCTTATGGTGTGTACTGCCTTAAAAGAAGATTGGGTAGAGTTGTTGGGGGGCCTCACATCGAGTGAGGAATAACTATCAAAACAGTCTTCACTTGGAGAACCAGGGCTATAACCATATAACCTTCAGCGACTGCCATAGTTTTTTTGAAGAAGAAAAAAGAAATTGTAAGCCCACTAATTTTAAAAGACTAGTTGTTTTTAAAATTGCTGTTAATTAGCTTTTTGCTGCTTTTTTTTCTGTCCTGTAAAGAGCGTAGTATATTCGTGTAAGAGTACATCCCTTTCGAAACAACATCAAAACTACACAGCACCTGCACCACTCAGTAATTCAACAGGTGCCGGAGAACTTTGAGGGGAATTATTCATTAGTCAATATTAGCATCCAAGTCGTCCATGTTAGTCTGTCGAATACGTGATGAAAATGTGGCAGGGGAGAGCTTTGTATCCTCCTAATCTGCTTTTTCCTGCACTGATGCAGCCCTATCAAGCGTGGCTCTTTTTTCTTTAAGCCTGCGGGAAATTTGCTAGAAGCAGAAGTCAGGCCGGTCCAGTGACCATGAGCTTTACATTGGAGAAACCAGGTTCAGCCCGTCCTTGGACCAGATATTGATTGAGTGGCAGGTCACTGCATAATGCCATCTGTGGATGGAGTGGAAAGCAAATGATATCTGAGATTAGCGGCTGAGTATGAAGTCCTTTGCCTTTGATCGTGTCGCAGCAATGAAGTAATGAAGGTGCTGAGGCTTGATTCATCTCTACCTTGTGCAGCTCACACTTTACGTGCAATGAGCAGTAATGCATCGATTAGAAACACATTACTGTATCTTTCAGCGACAAGTACTGTAAGGGCTTACAGTTTAAAAAACAGTAATGACATTACAGTTGCAAATCTGAGCTCCGCTCACTTACTCGTGAAATTTCTCGAGCTGGCCTTCTTCTCTGTCTTACAGGCCACGTTAACGGAAGCTTGGTCTCTTTGCATTCAAGGAACTGGAGGAGAAATAATAGCTTGGCACAGGCTGGGGCCGGCTAACGACACCGATTTTTGCCAGAACCCAACCTGAGGCCAGAAGCCATGTCAACATCAAAGCTCCCTGTCATTCTCCCTCTGCCTCTCTGTCAAACGCTCACACACACACACACACACACACACACAGAGCAAACACCAGTAAGCACATGCTGCTATATCATCATACGCAGAGACCGAGTGAAGTGGGTGGGAAATGTTGAGACATGAACATCGGTAACGTAGCTTTCACAAGGCATTCTTTTTTGAGACTATTCACCATAATCGCTGAGAGAGAGAGAGAGAGAGAGAGCACATCACTGCCAGTTTTTTGCTTCTCTTCATTGGCTTCTGCTCAGATTTAGACTTGATTTTAAGATTTATTGTTGAGTTTCAAGACCCACTGTGGAATTGCACCTGAGTTCATCTCAGTTCGTTTGATAGCACATGTGCCTGGTCGTGACCTGAGAATGCCATCTTGGTGAGGACCAGGGTTGACCTGATCTTCATAAGTGTGCTTTCTCTGGACTTGGGGTCTTGGAATTTGTCTTCCTGGCTCTGATCTTACTATTTAATTATTTTTAGAATGGTTCACCTTGTTTTTTGTTTATCTGAACTCTTTTTTCTACTGTTACATTGTACTCAAATTTGTGATCTTCAAACTGCTAGTGATCGTGTCTCAATGTTTGCCTTCAATTCCTTTGTTTTTAACTTGCAAAGAACCTTGTGTTTTGAAAGGTGTTGTATACAGTAAATATTGTTTATCATAATGATTTTTGAGCCAGTCATCACACGCACACAGTCAAAATCTTAAAACTTCAGCTTCTTAGAACAGTTGTCTGCCCTTAGAATGAGTCCCGAGCTGCAGACAATTATATTATTAAGTAAAAGTCCAAACACCAAATTCACATTTGCAGTCATGTGAATATATATATATATATATATATATATATATATATTGTTGTGTTGAAATATATCCATATAGTTAATAATCCCCCAAAATTATTCATCCTACATGTCACAAACAAAAGTACATCAGTACATCACTGACTTCTTTGGCAATTTCTTTTTCATCCCCTGCATGGGTCCGGTTTCCAAATGTGTACACATCCCATACCTGAATCTCTTACTTGTATTTATCTCTAAGCCAGTTCTCAGCATAAGACCTGACCTGACCCATAGTGAAATCCAGGCTCAGAACCGCTGCTGGGAAGTGAAGGGAAAAACCCACGGGGGCACAGGAAACTGTCAATGTGCACAGTGGCAAGCGGTAACAACTGGTAAAAACCAAACGAAACAAGCTGATGGAGCAGCTTGTAGAGGCAGACGCGCCGTTCGTGTTTTCAGTGGAACAAGTTCAGTCGTGGTGTTTCAGAGCGGCTGGAAGGCTGAGAGATTTTCTCTCAGAACCCTCCAGTCCTGTGCCTACTCTACACACACGCCTAGCCCACCATGGATGGGTTCATCTACTATTCAAACCTCCAGACAGTAAACACCAGGAATAATCGATAAGTCGCCCATTGGACTGAGTCAAACATGCAGAGGAGGAAAAAAACTTCTGTAACCAGCAGCACTCCTGAATCGAAGACAGCTCATTTTACCGTTAACAGCATGTTCAGGGCACTGGGTTTCTCTTCCTCAGAAACCTCTGCTTTTATCCCTCCATTCCACTGGTCGGATGAGAGGAGCAGCTGAAATTCGTCCCGATTCCACTGGCTGATACTAATAATGTGTTCCCCCCATCCTCCGTGTTGCGCCTGCTTTGCACCCGCACCATGTGGTCACCAATTTGCCAATGAAACGAGCTGGTTTCTTTGTGTTTGCGTGCGCGCTCCGTTTCATTAAAATAGAGGCCCGGTTTCAGGACTGTAAACGAGTCAGTCCTTTCAGGGGGGTCATCAGTCGGACAGTGTGAACAGTGGAAAAGTGTGATGTAGCTCTTGCTGCTGTCTGTTAATTGGTGGCACCGCCTGTGCAGTTGCATTGTGGAATGGGTCTCCAATTAACTTCCTGTGCATTCGGGCGGTGACATTCCCTCGTCAATCATGCTTCTTAAAAAAAAAAAGAAGAAGGAAGAAATGCCCATCCTTTTATAGTCTACTTGACTCGGGCCTCGCTGCAAAGAAGCAAAGACGTGTTGGTCATCTCTGCATCTACAGCGCCTTGTTTCCCGCTTATCGCTTCCCTGCATCATGACATTACAACAGCCTGAATCCTGCTGACCTCAACAACTTTCTACTCTGAAGTCCCCGCCGCCTGTTTATGTGTGTCAGTTCCTGTTGTCTCCCACGCACTAGTGACAGCTCTTTGGCCCCAAACGGAAGCCAAGAGCCCAGAGCAAAGCTATCATTGCCAAACATAATAGACTCATTTTACAGTGTGTGCGCGTGTGTGTGTGCTTCTTCTTGCCCATAATTCCACGTAGTTCATCACTGATAAATGCATGTACTTGAAACTCCCCGCACGCACTGAAAACACATGCACTCACTTACCCATGCAATTGCTCACCTACCCACACTTGAGCGGGAGGCCTCAAAATTAAGGACTGTCCGCCTTGCGAGTCCGCACCGGCAATTCATGGGTGAAGATCGGGGGAATGCAGCCCTTTAAAAGTACGCCCAATTAGCTGCTACCCACGGCTACACAAACAACTATCTCTGGTTTATTTTAATATCGAAGTAAACTTTAAAATGTGCTCGTCCTCAGGCAGTTTTTGGAGTAACGAGTGTTCATCTCTTTTTTCTGCAATTTCTAAGCAGATTTGCGCACATGGCTATGGAGATAATGATAACCTTGTAAAGTGTATAACAAGTATGAATTCTGATGCGAATTGCAGTGGGTGCCAAGCGGGTCAATGATCTCAACTGGCTTCCACCCCACACACTTGAAGTGAATCCATGCTCTACACTTACTTTCACCCTTTTGAAACCTTCCAAATAGTGAGCCCCACCCCTGTAGATTTAATTAGAGTTGATCCACTAAACTCAAAAGCGGTGTTCACTTTTTTCAGGCGGCGCTCATGTTCCCAAAGTCGATTTTTGCTAAATAATATCCCAAACTAATCCAGGGGGGGCTTTTTTAAACACAACCTTGAGGTGCATTTAAGAGCTGACCCATTTACTGCAGAAGAAGTGGATTGCGCCGTTGACGTGATTTGTGAGGCGGCGAGTGTTTTTCAGACCTTTCTCCCGCTGTGAAACTAACACCCCTGGTATCTGTTAGAGTAAGTGCTGCGAATCCAAACTTGACACTTTTCAAGTCCACAGACGCGGAGTCTTTTGTACAAGGGCGTCTTTTGTGGCAGTATCGCGGTTGGATATGCAATGTGTACAACCAAAGAGAAAGAAACAGAAACAGAGAGAGGATTTCCTGTCAGGCAGCCGTGCCATTCGTCTGACTTCACAAGCGTCAATACACACTCGATTTGCTCTTCTCCCACCGCAAACACTCCAGTAGTGTGGGAATTGGGGAAGGAGAGAGATAGGACCTACATCACCTGGTCATTGATCTGCAGGCAAATCAATAAAAGATCACAGTTTTGACTTTGATTCAGCTGTCTGGCCTGATAGCTTCGGTCGGCTGCAGGATTTGCTCTGTTGCTCTCTGTGCCATTAAACAGCTTCAGGGACCCCTGAGTCACAGGGTTCACTCGACTTTCCCTCAAGAAAACAAGCTGATGTCTTCTGTAAACAATATCTAATATGTATGCACACTGTGCCCTTAAGCTTGTGTCCCTGGCAAGGGTGTGTGCGTGCGTGTGTGATGGAGAGAGAGTAAGAAAACAGACAGAACCAAAGTGACTCACTCATTTTAAATGTCACAGGGTTCACTGAGGTTAATGCATTGTCACATTGTATTCAATTTATTTATGAAATTAAGGCTTCTCTGCCCTTAAGAGCAGTGCGTGGCCATTTGGGCACTCTCCTGAAAATCGCAGGAAGCAGCCACACACAAATTCCATGTTTCTCTCTCAAATGTCACACGGTGGCTCTGAGGTCAAAGCATCTTCACACAAATCAAATGACCATCTGCATAGAAGTAATTACATGAAGTACATGAATATATTATAAATCAAGAAGAGTTATAATTGGATGCTTAAAAAGAGTACCTGAAGGGATAAAATGAGTTTGGAATTTTGCTTCCACCTTCAGCACCTCGCACACCCCCTCCTCAAGGGGTCGCCACCAAACTCCCAACAGCGATCGCTGACACACGTTTTGGTAAAAAAAGAAAAAGGAAAGGAAAACCAGCTGGAGCTTGGAGGAGGACTCAAGAGAAAGACAAATGGCATTGCCCTGCCATGTGTAGAACCGATAAGGTAAGCCAGTACGATTGCCTTACATGGCCCGCCGTGGCACGGTGGCATTGTAGACGTTTTCTGTGAGGGAGTTCAATTCTGAATTCTTGGGACATGTGTTAATGTAACGGTAGCCAGTCCGTCGCATGTGCCAGCGCGTCTGTCTCCCATGCCTGGTGAAACCAGAAAAACACAACGCAGAGGGAGGGTCGACTCCAGCCATGCTGGGATTATTATTTTTTTTTGCACTGTTAACTCAGGACGGCCACACATTCTAGTCAAAATACATTCACGTGGTTATGAACATTAGCATGCAGTTGGAGTCGTAAATTGTGACCGCCTGAAGAATGTAAATAGAATAATTATTCTCCTTCAAGCTATATTTTGGTCTCCACCTTCACCAGAGAAAAAGATCATTTATTTTTCTTCTTTTAGGTACTAAAGGCTCATCCTCTGTTCAACAGCTAGCTGCTGGAGCCTTTTTCGGCGACAATACCTATTGTCTGTGGCTGAGAACCACGACAGAAGAGTTTACAGTTGAGTGATCCCTTTCACATATATGTAGACATGTGATCCTTTTGTGATGCATTGTGAAGATATTTCCTTTTCACAGCTGCAAGTGTGATGATGCCCAATGATGTAGTTCATTGTTATCCATCAGCAAAAGAGAAAAAATAATTAAAATAAATAGAAAGAATATAATAAACTGAGGCTTTGTTGTTTAAACATATTAACATTAGTTTTATTGTTTCACCCATTATATGAAGTTCACAACGCTAAGGATGAATGGAAAGTCCACGTTAACGTGTTTTTCAATCAGAAATGTGGAGAACAAAAAAGACATTCCCATGATTAGATTTGTTTTTTCATCAAGTCTTTGTAAGTCGTAGCCAGCAGTGATGACTTACAAGCTATTGAATGCTGAAAGCTCTAGAATCGGGCCAATGTATGTCCTCTTTCATCCCTTTCTTCCATATTCTTTTCTTCCTCTGTGTGGTACTGGGGGTGGGGAGGAAACACCAAAATAAAGGCAACAAGTGATTACGATTGGGAGGACAAGGAGATGTGTAGGATATGTTTATGCATGTGTGCCTCCCGCATATTTCACAAGCCAGGAATATTAAGTCTGCATTAAAAAATGATAATGCCTCACTCTTTTCCACCAGAGACTTCTTAGTGACCCGCCTCTCCCTCTCTCTCTCTGTCGCTGGCAGTCTGTCTCTTCATTAATCCCTTCACATCTCCTCCCTTATTGCCCACTCATCCTCCTTCATTTAGTTCTGATTAAAATGTGTTCGCTGATCCCTCTCTTCTCATTCATACCTTTTTTTCCCTACTCACTACGACCTGTTCTCTGATCAGTATTCTCTCTTCTTTTCACCTCCCCTCCCCTCATGGCTTCCCCGACAGGTTGACAAGAGGTTGTTCAGCCCTTGAAAAATGATCTGCACCATCTGAAATCCAACCTATCTCACATCAATATTTAGCCTTTTATATGACAGGGCTGATACAGGGATAGCTAATTGTTCTGATATTTTTTTTTCTTGTCATTTAAGTAGTGAAAACTCTTCACAGCCCACTCTTAAAGAAAAATCAAAGATTATTAAACCAATTTGAATAATAATATGTCAGTATTCAGTTAAAATTATAACAATTAAAAAGGAAAATTTCATTATTAATTTTCTTCTTCCGTCATCAGTAGTTTGAAAAATTCGTCAGCATTACCACAGATGAGTCAGTAAAACAATTTTTAATTAAATAACCAAACATATTAAATCATTCATTT
Organism: Scophthalmus maximus; assembly: GCF_022379125.1. Classification (NCBI taxonomy): domain Eukaryota; kingdom Metazoa; phylum Chordata; class Actinopteri; order Pleuronectiformes; family Scophthalmidae; genus Scophthalmus; species Scophthalmus maximus. The sequence continues at coordinate 16,850,554 of NC_061529.1, read as the reverse complement.
CAGTGACACTGATTTCCTGTGACAACGCAGAGCTCATTTAAATGTTTGAATTTAGACGTGTAAACCAAAAAGTTAGGATTTCCCTTTTCCTCCATGCTAAATGTAAAGGACATTAGTATTTTGCAATATTCCATGTTGGTGGTGAGTTGCCTGCCGAGAGTTTCAGTCTACGCTCTGTTCACAAACAGGAGGTTTAAATATGCCCCCCTGAGCGGCGCTACTTCTTCAGAGCAGTAGCATTCCTCATGAAAATGATAAAGGGTAACAATGACTGTGTTATAACAGTGTGTAAATCATTAACCATAAAATCCTTAACAAAAAACTATTTTATTAGGCCATCATTTCGTTTAGTTTTTTCGGGAGGTCTGGTCACCCAACATATAATACTTAAGCTCAAAACAATAATGTCACCCCAAGGCTAGCTAGGTTGTATTTTCTAAACCAAATGTTAACCATAGCATCGTCACATCATCCATCCATGCATCTTCTTCCGCTTATCCCGGATTAGTTCGCAGAGGCAGCTGGCTAAGCAGGGTGTTCCAGACATCCCTCTCCCCACGCTTTCCAGCTCACGCTGGGGGATCCCGAGGTGTTCCCAGGCCAGATGGGACATGTAGCCCCTCCAGCGAGTTCTGGATTTACCTCTAGGTCTCCTCCTAGTTGGACGTGCCCGGTAAACCTCCAAAGGAGGCATCCTAACCAGATGCCCGAACCACCTCAACTGACCCCTTTCAACGCAAAGGAGCAGCGGTTCTCCTCCGAGCTCCCTCCGAATGTCCGGGCTCCTAAACTCTTTCTCTAAGACTGAGCCCACCAACTCAATGGAGGAAGCTCACTTCACAATCTCGTTCTTTCAGCCACTACCAAGAGCTCATGAGGTGAGGGCTGGAACGTAGATCGACCGGTAAATGGAAAAGCTGGAAACTCCTTCACTTGGGACAGCAACTCGCCCCCAACCCGGAGAGAGCAATCCACCATTTTCGCATTGGAGGTCATGGTGCGATGTTGCCAGCAGAACCACATCATCCACAAATAACTACGCAATCCTGAGGTTCCCGAAGCAGACACTATTCGTCCCACGGCCTTGAAATCCTGTCGCCGAAGATCACAAACAGGATTGGGGACAGTGGACGACCATGGCGAAGAATCATCATACGAACATCATAAAACACCTTTGTTTGTTTTTTATGACGGTGATTCGTTTTTGAAGACGGATGATATAATCCTGTTGATAGGGGCATCAGATGGGAATGTGCATGAACAAGTGCTGCATCGCGTCACGTCATCCAGAGGACTAAATAAATACAGGTTCATGTTGTAGACTGGCAATGCTCTTCCTATGAAACCCTTACCAAACTTTCCATACCTCAGCGGGAATGCCGGTTACAAATGCAAACTCTGGTGATACACTCCTACACCACACAGCGCCACGTTATGCAAATCTACGAGTAAAACATCCACACGCTGCCATTAGCCCTGTGTATCTCCTGTTGAGGCATTTGCCTCCATTTGCATCAGCGGCTGAAGCTTGTGTTTTGGGACTTTTTCATTTTTAATTTCCAACAGTTGAAGTTCATTTGCTTTCGGCTCATTTTTCAGGAGCTTTCGGGAGATTACGGAGCCTTCTGTTGAGCGGCTGTCATTGTTGTCATATTTGTTTACTGGTCATGCCATTTACAGCTTGAGAGCCCCCTTGTTTTTCGCTCTGTTGTTGTTGTTTTGGTAGTGCTCCAAACCGGCATTGACCTTTGTAAGGGGATAAATCCACAAAATTGCTCAGTGGGCCATAAAGAGATTTTTTTATTCACCGCAAACTGTCTCCAGGCATTTTAAACCCAAGATCTTTCTCCTCAGCTGCGTCTCCTGTCTGTTTTTATCTCACCCAACTGAACTCTTGGTCTCTTTTACTTGCCCATTATATGCACTCTCTCCATATTTATCTTTCTTTCCCTTATTTTCTTTACTTTGTCCTCTTCTTCCAGCTAATTCTCTCCTGCTGTGTCTGTAGGCGTCATTGTTGTGTCCATGAAATTTAATTATCAATCCTCTAGTTGGGGGAGTTGGCACATTGAGACGAATTTATCGCAGACTTCATAAATTAACACCCAGTAGAAAAAAAACAGACAAAGGCACACACACACACACATGCTAAAACACACACATCCACATGGACATGTGTCACAACAAGTCAGATAGAGGCAGACGTAGCAATGCGTAACCCACACAGGCTGACACACAGAAACACAGTGTGCCACAATAATCAGTTGGATGGACAGAAAGTCCACACACACACACACACACACACACACACACACACACACATGATCTACCTTTATCAAGTAATTTACAACAAGCATCATTGATCTGGAAATGAAATACTTAATTTCATTAGTCACAAGAAACACTCAATTCAAAGCTTTTTTGAAAAAAAAGAAAGTTGAGTAATGTTGGACTGTTTCTGTTGCCATAGCAGACAGGAGAGAAGTAGTTATTGTCTGCAGAGCTCGGTCTGACGGAAATAGGGTGACCAGGTGTCCCCCTTTATGCGGGACTGCACAGCCTTTTTATCCCTTTTCCCACGTCCCACAAACTGAGACCATGTCCCGCATTTTGATTGGCAGACGCTTCTCACAGACGCTTGTCTAAATTCGGCTTTTACCCAATGGCTGTAGAGAAAGCAGGGAAAGCTGTCATTCAGGGGCTGTGTATTGATGTCAATCAAATCACGCACACGTTATGTGCCCACTTGAACTGCGCAGGTTAGCGCCGCGCTTCACCGCCTTCGCAGCCACAAGTCATAAAGTATGCAGATGACGGGAAAATAAAATTGAAAATACGGCCAAGAAAAGGAAATGCAGCTACAACAAAGACTGGGAAAGTCCTTACAACTGGGTTAAGGCAGTGGAAGGGGACTCTCAAAGAGTTTTTTGCCTTTTATGCCAGAGTAGTTCTTCAGTTACTCACGTAGGAGAGTATGATGTGAAGCGACACAGTGCATGTGAAGCGCACAAGAGTGTCGCTCAAAAAGAGATGTCCCAATCTATGGATGCATTCCTTTTGAAACCCAGAGATGATTGTCAGATAAGGTAACAGCAGCTGAAATAACTAGCGTTTACCACACTGTGTAGCACTCCCAATCAGACAGGTCAGCAGACTGTGGTAGTGAGTGAGCGCCGGCCATGTTTCCAATGATATTGCAAAAAATATAAAAATATACCTGCCTCCGTGGAGACCCGTTTGAATTAGATTTTTTTGTTACCTCCTGGTCGATTTTGATTTGTATTTTTGGTGTCTAATTTCTATTGAAATTCAGTGATTTGATCAGGAGGATTAAAAGTGAATGATGCTTTCTGTTTGATAAACATGGTTCTACTTCTGCATGTGGTTCAGTAGATTTTGATAATACAAAAGACGGAATAAATGTATGATGTTTCAAAGGCGCAACATGGTGTCCCACATTGTCCAACACAAAAATATGATTTGCCCCACATTTGGTTTGTTGGGATCTGGCCACCCTAGACGGAAATGTTCCTGCATATTCATCCGAGGGTTTAGATTTCATTGCTCCTGAAGTTACCTTGCAGACCACAAACCCAGCTCTGCAGTACAGGCCCCATTGTTATGACTTTTGACAAGACATGTTGAAAAAGCACTGGGTTATTAGAGGTGTGTTTTATAGAGAGAGCAAACACATTACGCATAGACACCAAACCCAGTAATTCTGTGCACTAAAAAGTGCAACATCAATATTTTATTTAATATGTATTACACAAATTGGTCAGTTATGGAGGTGCACATTTTCAATTTCTTCAGTTTTTATATTCCGTGTGGTTTATATCTATTTAGCACTATTTAGAATGCATTTATTGTATATGTTACTCTTCTTATTTTTTGTACTATTGCACCGTGGGTCCGAGATAAATGGATTTCCAATTCTTCTGTATGTCTGGAACATATTGCAGGAATTGACAATAAAGTTGACTTGACTTGACCTGACTTGAATGCTTTAAATGCTGCACACAGCCACATCAATGGAGCTCAGTGCTTGACATTTATCAAGTATCTATATAATTTACACACACAATTCAAAAAAATTAGGTGGAAGTAGAGGGAGAGGCAGCCAAAAAAAACAACTGAGAAAGAATTAAAATCCTAGTTGTAATGGGGGGAAAGGGGATTGTTAGGCTTAATATTAAACCGATATATTATTAAACTTTACTTCTATTAGTGTCTTTGAAAACCAGAGTTACAAGGTGCTTCACAAAATAAAACATAAGTGCAAAGATAGCAAATTGTAGAAAACCAAATCATCGAAAAAAAAAGCAGAAGAACAACACTGAAAATGTCAAAGTCTATACAGGTGAGTTTTTAACAGCTCTTTAAACTAAGGCACTGATTCTGCTGATCCGGTGTTGACGGGGGAGTTTGTTCCACAGCGTAGGAGCAAAGACCATAAAAGCATGATACCCCCTTTTTTTTACTCCTGGATCGTGGGACTTTTAATAACATATGATTTTCCGTTCTCAGGGGTCTCGGAGCAGACAAAGGGGTTCAAAGTTCTGCGATACAAACGGAGCCCAACCATGTCGTGATTTAGAAGAGATCAATACAATTTCAAACTGTATTCTGCAGCGGCTGGGGAGCCTGCGTTGTTCAGCTATAGGACTGGAGCGGCGTGTTCTCTGAGGGTTTGTAATAACGAGGAGAGGCAAGCCAAACTTTCCAAGATCTGCTGATGCGTCGTGGCATCATCTTGAGCACTTTAGCTGATGTGTGGTTGGGGACTTTGCATGAGCATCATATTGCCGTCCCTCCCCTCCTCCAGTCAGATTAAAAATAACGGCGCTTACAAATAAAACAACAACAGGAAATTCCTGAAACATTTCGGCATGGCAATTAATTGGACTGTAAAACCAAAATGTGGTACAATTGTGGACTTGAAGTATATAGACGCCAGTGAATGTTAAATATGTAAATAAATATAATTTGTAATATGGTAGGTTCTTTGTACAAGTGACTTTTTTTCAAAATAATTGTACGGTATATTCAATGTCCTATATTTTCACGTAGATTTTAAATAGAACAGGAAGGCGGTAAGACCCGCATGGCTCCGGACCTGCCGCGCCTCCACCGGTGCCTGGTTAGCTGCGGGGTCGTCAGCTGGGAGCCACCCTTCGTGGAAGTTTAGCAGCTAACATTTCTCAGGCGCTGCTGGTTCCCCATATTCTATCCCGTCTTCTCAGCCACACCCAGAAGCTCGCCTTCTGCGCTTCCTCAGAGAGCTCCCTGATTGCCTTGTGCAGCTCCTTGCCCCTAAGCCCTTGGTCTTTCAGTAGGCGTGACGTTGAATTACCCACGAACCCTCTTGTGCTCTAACCGCCACCCCCCTGCCAGCGTGTGCTGACGGGAGGTATTGATCGTCCCACTGAGGAGATCACAGGCCCGTTCTGTCCCAAACCACTGTTGGAGGCTGCGGGTGGAGAGTCGTCAGTCGCCCTGATGAGGAAACTGACTCGGTTCTCTGTGTCAGTTTCCAGAAGTCTGATAAATACATCAATTAATGCTTGCATATTTCAAGTGTCTGCATCAATTCAAGCCATCCAACATGTCGCTGTGATAGTTACAAAATAAGTTATGAAACTTATTTGTTTGTATTGTTTGTTAATACACCCCAGTAACTGCAGTACACGGTCCTGTGCTGCTGCAGTCATTAAAATCACAATTTGTACTGATGATAATTGCAAAGTCACTCAGCTAAATCAGCTTAAATACAGGTTAATGACAACAGCAGTACTGTGTGACTGGCTATATTAACATTCAAAACAAGTGCTTACAGGCTGTTGAGAAGATTAGAGAATCCTCTGATGATGCTCTGGAGTGTTTCTACCACAACTTGATGTAGGAATGCTTGAAGTAGAAAACATCAGACGAAAACTCAGAATGATTCTGAGAGTTTTCCTTGCAGAACTCCCGACACAAGGAAGGTGTCGGCATTTTGATTTTGTAAATAAAACTGCCGATGACCAAGGAAATAGCAAAGCCACGGGTTCCCACAACACCACAGCGTAGCTTCACCCTAACGAGAAGTTAGTTGGTGCCAAACACTCAAAAGAAAAACAGTAGTTGTCTGACACATTGCACCAATGTGTTCCAACTCATAGACGTCGATACCATAAATGTGACAGTTGTTTGTTTTTTTACCAGACGTGATTTCCTGAGAAATTGCAAAAGTGTTGGAAGATGGAGATATTAAGGGAAGAAAAACCCTGATCTTTCCCTTTTATCCGAAGCCCCACCAAAATAAATTCTTCCCTCGTCCCTCCCCAATGACTCCAATCAGTTAGGTGCTTTTTGTGTAATCCTTTAATAAAACAAACAGACTCACACACACACACACACACACACACACACACACACAGACAGACAGACAGACAGACAGACAGACAGACAGACAGACAGACACAGGTGACAACAGCACCTACCTGCTGAAGGAAATTAATTCATACTATTCAACAAATACATGATTAAAAACTCTTCTGTGCTTTTTATCCTACTGCCGCACAGCCCCTGACCTGTTACCTTAGGTTTTTTTTTTTATCTAAACGCTCCGTGGTCCTTGAAATATATAGGTGGAAGAGCCTTTTCTCACAAGCTTCGTTTTCAGAGGTGAAACATGCGTCGTCCTTGACTTTCAGTCTTTTACATTCCACCCTCACCCCCTTTCACACAATGAGAAAGCCCTGCAATTAAAAAGTGCTGAATGATGCTTGAGCAATCATGGCTGCCCATTGTTTGTGTGTGTTAGTGTGTATGCGAGAGGAAGAGAGAGAGAGAGAAGCACATGACAAAAGAGAGGGAGAGCTGATGCATTGGAGACAGGCCCCTGTGGAATCAAAGCCTTGATTTAAACAGTTGTATGGTTAGCTTTGAGGGCCGCGGTGTGTGTGTGTGTGTGTGTGTGTGTGTGTGTGTGTATTGAACACTAAGGGTCTGTGGGAGAATTGCAGGAATCTGAAAATGGTCTATTCCTGCCTCCTGAACAACATGCACCAAAACACATTGAGTTCACTAAAATGAAAAGGAAAGATCGATTTATGTTTTCCCGATAGCGCACATGTGGCAGATACTTTGTGAGAATGTCAGAAGGATAGATAGATAGATAGATAGATAGATAGATAGATTGATAGACAGACAGAAAGACAGATAAATTGATAGACAGACAGACAGACATATGGAAAGATATATATATATATAGATAAAGACATATATAAATGGATAGATAGATATATAGATAAAGATATATATATATATATAGATAGATACACAGACAGAAAGATAGATAGACAGACAGACAGACAGACCGACGGACAGACAGATAGAAAGATAGATAGACAGATTGATAGACAGACAGAGAGATAGACAGACAGACAGATAGATAGATAGATAGATAGATAGATAAAGAGATAGACAGACAGACAGAGAGATATATCGATAGATAGATAGATAAAACGATAGATAAAACGATAGATAGATAGATAGATAGATAGATAAAGCGATAGATAGATAGATAGATAGATAGATAAAGCGATAGATAGATAGATAGATAGATAGATAGATAGATAAACAGACAGACAGATAAATGGATAGTATATAGATAAAAAGATAGATAGATGGATAGATAGATAAAGATATAGATATATAGATAGATAGACAGACAGATAGATGGATAGATAAAGAGAAAGATAGATAAAGAGATAGCTACATAGATAGATAAAGAGATAGATAGACAGACAGATAGACAGATAGTTAGATAGATAGATAGACAGACAGACGGATAGATGGGTAGATAGATAGATAGATAGATAGATAAAGAGATAGATAGATGGATAGATAGATAAAGATATAGATATATAGATAGATAGACAGACAGATAGATAGATGGATAGATAAAGAGATAGATAGATAGATAGATAGATAGATAGATAGATAGATAGATGGATAACGAGATAGATAGACAGATAGATAGATAGATAGATAGACAGATAGATAACGAGATAGATAGACAGATAGATGGATAGATAAACAGATAGATGATAGTATATTATATTTTTGTACTGGACTAAGCTGAAAGATATCAGAAAATATAAGGTGATATCTTTAAACTGTCTTTGAATCTTAATGATTCATTCATCATTCACTACATGGCAATTATCTGTCAGAAGGAAGCACAGTGAAATATATTACACCTTGAGGCGATGCCGACCCAGACTATATTTTTGGATGAAGACAAACTGAATGAATCATTAAAATGCCCTTTGAAGCACGTTACACGTCTTGGATATTGAGATTGAGGGTCATTAAAACAACCTCAAAAGTCAAATGCAAAATGACATAATTAAAAAAAAAAATCCGGTGAAACAGCAGACAACTTATGAGTTGCTTTTGCACTCTTTATCTGCAGTCTGATAGTGTTCAATTCTTTTCTCAAAATAAATGCAGCTTACAATAACCGTACAATAACTTTTTTTTGCCTGTTTCATTTTTTGAGAAACTGTGAAGGGAACTAAGTTCATTTTCTAAACTCTAGACTGTATCAGACATAAGCATGGCTAGTAAAATAACAACAAAATGTAACTCTGGCTCTCACAAGGCACCACAAGGCGTTTTTTCCCCCCCAGGGGACTCCAGGAGAATTTTCCATGACACAGTATAATAAGAGTCATCATGCCTTAACTGCCTGGCTTTTAAAGTCCATACTGTAGACTGTGAGTTTATTACTGTGTACAGTTATAATGGCAAGCTAAATGGCCAGCATATACATTTATTGAACCTTACTTTGTCCTAACTCATTTGAATTTCTAAGCGTCGCATTCAAGCAACCAGGGTCTTCAAGAAATCAACAGTCCTCTGTCTGTTGTGAAGAAATGTATTTGCCAACAAATCAATCTCAAAAAACCTCCACACATAGATGTCATTGACATCAGGGATGCTGGGGACATGTCCCCTCCACTTTCTACTTTTTAAATGCATAATTGGATCAAGAATAGCACATAGTAACAAACATAATCCCTGCTCCGGTTTTAGTTTATGTTATTAGAAGCTCAATTTAAAGACTACACTTAGTGAGTTATAACAGCAAGTGGGGAAGTGTCCAGTGTTGCAGCATAACTGTGTTAGGAGGTTGTGAATTGTGTCTGCTGCTCTACAGGAAAGTTCCTGTTGCAGCTCTTAAACAGCAGAGGAGTCCAGATTGCCAATGCTTGTCAACAGCCATGAGTCAGGCTAAATCAGTCTAAAGAAACGAGTGCACTCACAACTGCAGTTCAGGGCCGAAAAGCCGGAAAAGGTGAACTTGGTGACCAAGGTGAACTTGATTTGTGAGAACGCTGATATGCTTAGAATAAGAAAAGCCTCCTGAATTTCTCTGATGTTAAAAAAAAAGTATGCAGCATTGACAAAACAAGTCAGTTTAACTTAACATGTAAAGGTTGATTCATCCTCTTCAGTTTGGCTGGTTAAAATTATTCCTTCAGTTCTTTCTATTTTGATATATTTTAGGGCAGTTATAATGAATATTATATGTTGTTGGGCTGAATTATATGCTTTCTACACTAGATGTGATATTTGTGATATATGTGGCATTTTAGACAGTGGGTGAAGAGGAGCTGCAGGAATGGGCAGTGTGAGGACACTGATGCCTTTTCTGAACATTAGAGCATATATACTTTTTCGAGTGGTAACCCAAATTAAAAGTATGAACATTAATATGAGCATAATATGTCACCTTTAAAGCATCTAAACTGTCTTTTCCACCCTCCTGATTATTCCAGTGACCAGACACCAAGTGGTCAAAGACAACTAAATATGTTGGTGTTATATTTGTAGTTCAGCTATGAAACGTGATCAGGGTGCATTTTTAACTGTTTTAATTTGATAGAGACAGATGGTTCCCCATGTTATAACTGCTCTACAGAACATTTGGTATCTTTCTGTAGAATTCAACAGCTCTTGTTTCACCGCTGTGTTCAGTTTGAGACACTGTGCACATTTGTAATTCCCCACAGAATGAGCCTCTCTCTGGTTTCCTATCGAGCACTTCTTATCTGTACCCTCACCTAATCCATTACTTGACAGCTCAACTTACCTCTGAAGGAACATTCACACCCTAGGAAGTTGTTTTTTTTTACTTTTTCCATTCCTTCAGTCTGCTCATGGCTCTGTCACAAATGTTTGTGCAGTCAAACTGTTTTATTGGAGGTTCATGCTGAGGTGAAAAGGCCTCAAACAGGGGCACTTTATCTTAAAATGCTATTTGGCGAACGTCAGGGGGGCATTGTGATATTACACTTTAGTGCAGAATCAGTTGTCAAAACATTTGCCCTTGGTGCAGTTGGTCTGGGTGAAATCTTTGAACCAAGTTTCAAAAAAAGAATGCACCAAGATCCTCAAACAGAACAAAGGCCAATCTTAAGTCCCAGAATTGTTCAATTCAGGTTACTTTATAGAGTGAATTGGGGAGTTAAACTCTTACATGTTTTGTTTTTTTGGAAATGTCAGGATGAATAGGGCTAATGTGCAAGGAAAATTATTTAAATAAGAAAAAGTTAATCCAAGCTTGAAACATTTATGTTTGGCTTTCTCTCCTGTTACAGTATATGCTTACAAACCCCTTACTGACTCAAACACACTGTAAGTACATTACTAATTATCTTATATTGGGCAAGACACTGATAGAAAAGCGGTGCGTATAGAGGCAATGTAATGAATGGGTGAATGTGACATATGCTGCGTTCATACCAAACGTGAAGCGAATTTCTCGCACAATGAGATTACATACAAAGTCCAGAATTCCGTGTGAAGCTTCACTCTCTCGAATTTAAATATTGTAACATGAGCAAAATATTTGCGTCACGCGATGCTGTCTGGTGTGAACGCAGCATTACAGTGTAAAGCGCTTTGAGGTATCATTTAGATTTAAAAACTTGCTATATAAATGCAATCCATTTATCATTTTGTTTAGTTTTGGAACATATTTTACCTTTTTTTTTAACTTTTAATGTTTTTTTTGCAAGGTACACATATATTAAGTATAACTAAGAAATGTATGCTATATATAGAGTGAATAATGCTAAATCAGTGGGTAATATGTGTCACCATCAAGGTTACGCAGGAGTTCTATACCTCTTGGTAGTTCCCTGTCTCTAGATAGATAGATAGATAGATAGATAGATAGATGGATAGATACTTTATTCATCCCAAGCTGGGTTGTTCTCTGTGTGTGTGTATGTGAGAATGACTTTGTTCAAAGGTTTGTGTGTATGTGTCTGTGACCCTGCAGTGTCCTGCGTTTTTCCGTTTCTGTTTCTAACAAGCACCACCTGCAGCTTTGTTTCCCCCCTGTGTGTCTTATTGTGTGTCTGTGTGTGTCAAATGGAGTAAGAACCCTATTACACCCGTGATAACAACTCAACTGTGGGTACATAAACACTTTTTTTTTTTTTTCTTGTTTTGTGGAAGCAGTCTCAGATGATGACTGGCTAATACCTAGAGACATTACAGACAGTGGAGTTGAATTAGACATGTACGTTCTTACAACTTCCGGTTTAATCACATTTCGATCAAAATGTGAGCAGGCAAAAATATGTGACTAATGTTAAATAGTACATCGTTTTCACACTGATTCTGAACCAAATACTTTATATCCTCACGTTCCTTTGTAAATTCCTACACAAACAGATTTTTTTTGTCAATTTTACATCAGCAAATATACTTCATAACATGGCCTTTCTGTGTGGAGTTTACATGTTCTCCTGAATGAATGAATTCAAACCTTTATGCCCCTGAGGGGATTTGCTTTACACAGAGAGCATGACATTAAAAAATAGAAAAGAAAAAACAACATCAACCACATGTGACATGACAGCACACCATATAACATAAACACAAAATCATTATAAAAAGCGTAATTTGGTAATGATATCAGGTGCAATATTTGGCAAGAGCAAATCCAAAAGTGTCAGATTCAGACCATGGTGGTCAGAGCTTGTTTGGCAGCTTAATACTGTGTGGGACAAAAGATGTGATGCATCTTTCAGTCTGCATCCTGGGCGTGCAATGCCTTCACCCTGAAATTAAAATTACATACTCAGACCACAGCTAAGATTTTATCAGATTGACGACAAAAACGATTAAATAATTATAGTGCATTGTTTGAACTGATTTGAGTAGTGAGGCCTACGATAACTGTGTAACCACACTGCATGTTGGCACTGAGGCAGTAGACTCATCAGTTTAAAAATACATATAGTGCAACATTATCAGCCTTTGCAAAATGGACACGTTACTAGCTAGCTCAGATCCCGTTCTGTCAAAGTCACAGTACTGGATTGCAATCAGGGGAAAATAATGCTGAATCAACAAAGAATCAAAATTCAACATTTCATAATTTCCATCTTTGAGTTTGTCATATTAAAAAGTTTCACCAGTTTTTCCACGTCTGAAATGACTACAGTGCTTGAGCCCCTCTGGACTGTTATGATGCCTTGCGAGAATTCTGAAAGTGACTGATGTTCAAGCCACAAATTTAGTTTTGCTTCAGGTGACTTGTCCCTGAACCTGAACTGTAACATTCTGTTTAACGCTAAGATAACTTAGGTCATTACTGCTATCTGAAGCCACTTCCTCAGGTCTTCCTCCCATCCCTTGGCAGGAGAAGGTAGTGGTCACACATTTGTAATTTCCCCCTAAAATTCTAGTAAAAGGAAAAGACTCTTCTGCGGCTTACAGCTAACTCTTGCAGACACAAGTTCAATGAAAGTAAGAACTGGAATTTATCCACCCTTTTTGATGAAAAAGGAACATGGACCAACTCTCACCATCAATGTTGAATCAAAATCACACAGTCCCACTTCAAACTGAAAAGGACAACCACCCTTGTTCATGGAGCTGCGTATGGTTAGATAAATTGCCTCAGTAATGTCATGAGTCAGCACTGGATTGGTAAAATAAAATTTTTAAATGAAAAAAGAACCTCTATAGCCTGCTCTCTGGTTGAGGGTAGCAGCTCCAGGACAAATAAGCAGCCACTAGCCTAAGACACATGAAAATCTGACAGTCTGTTGGTAGTTAGAATTCCTTTTTAGGTGATGTACGCACCAGGGGCCTCAGTTAAAACCAGAAATATGAGTGCCCCCTCTTCCACAGAAAAGGTGGGATTTAAAAAAAAACCTGCATACATACATACAAACACTTTGGAAACAGGGAACAAAGATGGCGCTGTAGAGGCCCAAGTTTAGCCTATGTTTTCTTCCCACATGTTTGATTTCACTTCACATCGCACCGATAGTCATATCCACAATGTGACGAACATCCTGGCCTGCAGCGTTATATTGTGTTTGTGCCATAAGACATGAGCTGTCCGAGAATCTGAGACTGAGTGTAACCTGGCTCATGTGTTCCACTCTTTACCACATTAGGGTTGTGATGGACACTCAAAGACCAAAGTGTTTAATTATGGGTGTACTTTATGCTGATAAAGCTACTGTGGCCACATATGGTTTACATATTTGATTTAGGTGCCTCGGTTTGAGGGCCAGGTGAGGAGAGGAGAGCGAAGGGGGAGGAGGCAGAAGATCATGGAGCCCGGATAGAGGATAGTGAAGACTGAACAGGGTGGGGGAGAACCAGGATATATGTTAAAAAGCAAGGCTGAGAGAGAGGTAGAGAAAGACAAGGCAACAGGAGAGAAAAAAGAATGTTACGGAGAGTGAGAGTGAAGAATATAGGAAGAGGATGAGTTGGGGGAAAAAAAGCTTGAAACCAATTCAATGCAAACGTCACAGAGCCAGAGCAAGAAACAGGAAGATAAAGAAAGGTAGACACAATGAGCAAAAGCGAGAGAGAGCGAGTCTTCGATCCTGTTAACCACAGGACAGTGGGAAATGGGATTTTGTGTCATATTGCTCCAGCAAATTGCTGCATGGTGCCTGGCTTACAGAGGATAGACGCCGCTTCTTCCTGACATATAGAGCTTTTCAGAGACTAGCGCGCAACCCGAAGGTGCCCTGCTGCAAAGCCAAAATGGGTGCTCACATGATCCAAGATGAATTGCTTCCTGAGATCATTGTCCATGGATGTTGGCAAAGCCTCGGCCCCCCTTGGGGTTGAGCTGGCCCGAATGGAATACAATTAAACTAAAACATGACCATGCACTGATACTTCGTATGCAGTACATGGCCTATAGGAAACAGAATTAACAGATTTACTAAAATCAGTTCTTGCAGGAGAACATTACAGTTCACAAAAAACTTCAATAAACTGCTGGTGACAATATTCAATGTGATCATGGTTAAAACATTTATAGTAATATTCCCAAAAAAGAAATGTTTTGATACCATTGATATTGCAATCAAACAAATGTATGCAAAATTTTAAATAATACAATAATTACTCTAATATTTTTCTTTTTAGAAAGAGCCATATCCTGCCGTTAAACATTACACGAGAATGTAGCTCAATAATAACTTTTTTTGTAAATAAATTGTTGAAACAATATAACCACCATATGATTTGGGTTAAATTAATTTTGGTGACTTAATAATAACAGCAGCCACATCTGTCTTTTAAAATAATTATAGTATTGTATTTTGAACAATTAAAACAATACATAACATTCAATACAATGAATCAAATTATTGTTTTTAAGGGGAATATTGGCAGAGCATCTTGTGACTCTTTAGACTCATTGAACTTTTATGGACCCTCATTATTTCCTGCTTTATTTTGTGTCTGGATGTTTAACTTCCTGTCCCTATCCAAAAGGAAGTGTGAGTAATGAGAGAAATAAATAGAAATAACAAGGAAGAGGACATCATTTCCAGAATCAGATTTGGGCACACTGGATTAAATAGTAAGCTTAATTTAATTGGAAAACATGAAAATGGTATGTTTGAGCACTGTAATAGTCAAGATACAGTAGAGCATGCCATTATTTATTGTCCAAAATATAAACAGGAAAGGCAGATTTTACAAGATAAAATAGGAAGACAACACATCAAATTCAATATTAAAGAAATAATACAGATGAACTTAGGGCATGTGGGGTATAGAGCAGTATTTATTTTCTTAGAAAAGACTGGAATTATTAGAAGATATGTATATAGACAAGTTTTGTTTTTTCTAAATTATCATTACTTTTTTTGTTTTGTTGTTTTTGTTTCTGTTTTGTTTTTTCATTTTTTCATACAGTAGAATAAATCATTCTGATCCACACTCCATCTCAGTAGGTGGCGGTAATGCACACCTAAAAGGTGTTTGCCAACTGCCATTGAATACAGGAAAAGAAGAAGAAGAAGAAGAACTTCCTGTCCCGCCCTGATTGGTTTCACCTGTGTCCAATCATCCATGCCTTGTGTATTTAATGTCTATGCTCCCTCCCAGTCCTCTTTGTCAGTTTGCCTGTTCAGCTCAGTTAGGCCCATTACTTGGTGGATGGTGATTTTCATGATCGATAAAGGACCTTCTAAGACTCGTGGTAGGCAAATCATTTCCTTGTTCAATTTCTGAACTGTTTCGGCAAGATGCGGTGTGCAATATGCATGCTAATTGCTGTTAGCACATTAGCCTGCTAGCAACATTAGCAGCTGTTACATTGGCTGTGTCCGAAATCACAAACTCATTCACTACCCCCTACTCACTATAAAGGGAATTCGTTGTAGTGGGCTACATAGTGCACTCACCAGCTACGATTTCGGACACTACTTGAGTCGCGATGGTAATTACATTTTTGTCACAGGATTATGACGTAACCACAACGACGCCGGCATGTGGACGATCCTATTACATTAAAATATTTATTTTACACTTGCATTAATACTTATTAGTAAAACTCACTTTGAATGGTTTGTTTAAATAAAGGAACATATATATGCCTAAGTTTCTGTTGTGGTGCGCTGCTCTGTTCTTATATTATTTTAGCGCCACAAATCACATTTCTCCTTCCTGTTAAACAAAAGAAAGAAACAAACTACAAAACCGCTCTAGCTTGTCTCGTTAAAATGCCCGCGAATATCAACTTGTCCGTGTGTATTTTCATTATTCAATGGTTTTTGACAAAAATTAGGCGAAAGGGAGCAAGAAGAGAGAGAAGGCTGAGACGTGTTGCTGCTGCACCGCCGTCGTCTCGTCTCTTCCCTCGGACCATTGTTGATGTTATTGGCGCAGCGAGCGCAATGCATCATGGTATATATTGCTCGGTTAGGGACCATCGGATGTCCACTACCTTTCACGATGCATTCTGGGATACAATCAGTGCACTATATAGGGTATATGAAATTTAGGGGGTGATTTCGGACACCACTACAAAATGGCAAAAGCATTATGTAGTGCACTATATAGTAGTTAGGGGGGGTGTTTTACTTGGTGTCGTATCAACATGTTGATGCTGTGAGCTAATTTAAACCTCAAACATTGGACATTGTTGGCCTCCAATACTTGTTTGATCACTAAACAATAGGAGCAGAGCATATGGAGGCTTAGTTATGTTTTAAAATGGAGGACCATCATTGACAGATAACTGAAAAACATGAACGCCAAAAACAGAAGCAGTCGCCTACACTAGTCTAGATTAGTTAGATTGATTTGCTTTATGAAAATCAATATATATCAATAACTGGGTGGATCCAGACAGGAAATTTACTTTAAAGCAATGTCTTCTGTCATCGTTAACATTGCGTTTATGAAAACATTATGTGGCCTACAACAGCGCGAAGTTTCAGTCCATTTTCGAGGTCAAACAATTTAAATGAGATGGCCTAATGTCATTTCATAATTTGATTGGGATATATAACCCTGTTGAAGCCATATTTAACCTAGGGCTAATTATTCTCAACACTCACAGGTCCTCAAAGTCTAACAACTATAAAAAAACAAAACAGTTTGGATGAATGGAATAGCCTCATGACAACTGTCTAATTAAATTTCATGTTGATGTTCATTTTGCACACAGGCTCGATTGGTGGCTGTTCTCATAGCACCACTAGCTGCTGTAGTTTTAATCTTATACAAGATCTATATAAAGTCTGTCAGTTGCTGAAAATGGTAAAGTCAACATTGACACAATACTACTCAGCTGATTATGGGGACTGTGTGAACTGATGACGGGTTTATTTTCACAAGGACAAAAACAAAAACTTAACTATCTAATTAAATGATAAGAATGCATTTTCTCCATTGCTAGAAGATCCTGACTTCATCTGCCATCAGGTCTGCTTGTTGTCGCCTGCTGCTGGTATCTACCCTCAGGGTTTCCATCATCAATCCAACTCACTGCTCAGAGAGGTGGTGAGTAACAAACTGTTGCTGAAAATGGTAAAGAATTTAACAGCATGCCAAGTGTCAATCATTCACAATGATCACTTTGAGGAGTGTGAAGGATTGACACTTTGGATGCTGTTAAATTCTTTACTTTATCATATTTCATAATTAATCATTTGGATTTTATGCATTGTGAGTTGTATGTTTGATTTTTAATATCTGAGCAGAAAGTGGTTAGAAAGAATCAAATGATACAAAATATATCATTCTTAGTAGAATATATACATTAGTGAGCCATATATTCTGCGAAGTAGAGGCGTCTACCTCCCCCCCATCATCTCATTGAGTGCTTTCTGGCTCAGGGCAGTGGGTCTAGTGCATGTTAATAATTAATACCACTGGTAGACAATGCTGCCGCTTGATGGATGCACTGAACACATCTGCAAATACACACAGACACGGTGGCACATACAGCCACATTTCATGACTGTCAGCTGGAAACATCACTTCGTCACGTCAGCCTTTCACTGTCCTGCACTGCTGCGGCTTGCGTTGCCCCAGTGTTGCTCCAAAATGGAGGTCAGAGGTTTTTAAAAAACCAAGGTGTGTGATGTGTATGTAATGGGCCTACGGAAACACAGATGCTGATTCACACCTAACAATGCAGTCTAACCAGAGCTGAAAAGCTAAATAGACTGATATATTAAATAAAATGTATGCTGGTTTCAGCTTCTTAAGGGAGTGTTTGCTGCATTTCTCCCTTTTATTTTCATTGTAAGTTGAAGTTGTGTTTTTGTCTGACATCTAGAAGAAGTTATCTCTGGCTTTGGTGAATTGTGACGCGCACATTTTTTTATGCTTTTCTGACATTTTAAAGACTAAACAATGTGTTAATAAAAAATGTCCTTGACAGTTTAAATCAATAATGAAAATAATTGTACTTGCAGCTCTAGGAAAGATGTCACAGGGTTTTGATTAAAAACGTTGTCTCCCAAATCACACTGGATTAGGTGTTGTGAGAACATTTTCTACATCTGTCAATAAAATAAATGATACAATATAATATCAAACACTCAACCAGACAGCATGCTAGCATGACATAGGACAGTAGCACGGAGGATGAGTGCTGGGCGGTAGCAAGTTGTATTTTAATCTTTTTCCATTTCCCCTTTAGGGGGGAAAGTTAGCAAAGAAGAAAACTTGACACGTGTTGCTGCCAGCATAAATAACGTTTGCACGTAGATGGCTGATGGTGACAACAACTCTTTGTCGTGTTAATACCATTATTCAACGCACACAGACATGGCTCTGGCAGTCTGCAAAATCTGTCTTTTACTATACAAATATTCATATTTTCATTATTTTGTCTGTGCACATAATGAATTGTCTGACTTAAGCTGACTAATTAGAGTTGGAGCAAAATGTCATTAGCTTTTAGACTTTTGTTTTGTGAGAGTATGTGTGGGTCTGTGTGTTAAAGGATGAGAGAGGACATTGTTTGGCCTCGGACCAAGTACGTAATTATTTTGTCATTTGTCACAGTGTACAGAGCATATATTATTGGCCTGATACCAAAAAGGTGTGTGTGTGTGTGTGTGTGTTTGAATGTGTTTCCAGTTAAGGGAATGCATGGCCCTTTAACCAAGATTCATACCCATTGCATTGCTGTGTGTTTTAGTGTTGTGTGTTGTGAGATGTGTTTTGCTGACATTACAGTAAACACCATATTTTATTTACAGCGCTTTTGTGACGCACAACAAGGTCTGGTGCACATTAGCCTCCAGCTAAAACCCGCGGAAAGCAGCAGAAAGATAATATATTGTTAAAGGAGGTGTTTTATTATAGCTGTACTGTTGAGACTGGAAACACAGTGCGAGTAGCTGGAGAATAAAATGTTTGCTGTGGTTGCAGCACTCCAACCAGAAGATAGGGGGTTAAGTGCTTCGCTCAAGGGTGTTAAAGAAAAAGGTCTCTCCAACAGTGAAAAATACAGCATCTGACACTAAGATGAAAACCAGGGTACTGCAGCTTATGATCAATTATATTCAAACACTTAGTAATATCATTATCACAGGTGCAGTGGGTGAATTGGACACACTCCACGATGTGCCTCTTCCCATCGATCAAGGCATTAGCAATGCATCACTGACTAATGAATTGGAAAATCAAAGCAAGCTTTTTGTGCTCTCGCCACTCCTTTGACATTTTAAACAAGCAACAAACAAGCGCTGCAAACAAAAGATCGACTCTACGAAACAACCCAACCCTGATTTCCCCACAGCATGACGGGGGATCTCATTTGATTGACTTTGTGACTAGTGGAGACTTTGTAGGTTAAATGATTTCCAAGGGAGATGATTGAAAATATAATAAGAGCAGAGAGGACAACTGACCATTGCCCTTCTTGCAGTTGGATTCCTGCAATGTTTAGTGTTTGAGGAAGTGTGGTGTATTCAGGTTTTGCACTCATTAATAGTCACGCACAGCCACAAGCCCACTTTCACCTGAGGACCATGAGTTAAATTGCTGTAGAGGAACTATGTGTTGAATCGCGTTGTTATAAGGGGACTAGTACGTATTAGTTAGAAAAATCACATAACGGTGTGTGTGTTTGCGTTTATACAACCTCAATTGCTTTTCAAGAACCAAGCAGATCACAACAATTCACTGCCTTCATTACAACAAACTCAAATGACACTGTAGTTTGACTCAACCACATACAATGTTAATTAATCCACCTCTGAAAATAGTCCCCGACATTTTTTTGTTTCTACTCTAGTCTGAGTAATGAGTAAAAAACTACAGTTCATAGCTGTTTTTGACATAGACTGTCCCCCTAGGATCAGAGAGGTTGTTTTTGAAGCAGCATATTACGATGTACAGGTATGTACAAGATATACAAGATGCTCTGAGGCTAAAAAAGTACCACCATTTTAGGAAAGAGTCGATATGGCCATTTCTACTATAGAACACATAGTTTGTCGTATGAGTTGGAGGACTTGTTGGAGAAATCTCACTGTGAACAGCTGCTTGGTTAAATACTTGTTCGGAGACTTAATTATCTGTAATAATGTGTACAATAGTAATCCACCATTACTCATCTGCTTGCAGTCTAACGCACCTGTCTAAAAACTTATCGTGATCAAGTGTTTGTGCACTTAACTGGACCTTTCATTGCTTCTGTTTTCACATTTTGTTTAGTGTAACTATGTTTATAAATTTGTACAGCCTTGTAAAGCACTTTGTGACTCATGTCCGTGAAAAATGACATAATAAACAGTATAGCATGTATAAACTTCACTTTACCCATCTTAACCAATAATAGTTCTCTCAAGTGCACATATAGAAAGAATGTTTTTTTGAACATTCAACACTTAAGGTCAGGCAGCAGTTACTTAATTCTACTGGAGTGAATATTGACAAATATTTGTGTCTGTTGAATGTTGAAAAATATGTATGTATTTTCAATATCAAATTTTAAAAAAGCAAAATAATGTAACAAAGTAAAAAAGATGACAGCAGCTTATTGAACATACAGGGAACATGTCTCAGTTAGGTTTGTGGTCACATGATGGATTTGTTCAAAGTGACCAGGTGAAGCACTTCAAAGCATTGCTTAGCAACTGATGTATAGCATGTATGATATGTATGAATAATCTCTGTGATCACGTTGACACGTTCTGTCAAATAAATTATGCAAAATCCAGTGTGTTTAGTTACCTATAATAAGTCTATTTCTTAATTGGTGGAATCCATTTTTCCTAACTGCTTTGGTTGATGACCAAACACCAACAAATAGTGTCTTAAGAGTAATATAATTTTACAACAATTTCAGCTCTACATGGTGTTTATTACTCACAAGTAACTTAAGCATGGTGAACACTGTAAACATTAAACCTTGTGGGCTTTCCATTATTTTCAGGTGTGACAAATGCTCATTTATTTACATCATCTTGTTGCACCCACTTCCTCTGCAATGGTTTAATAGCACCAAGTGGAGAATTGGTACCTGTTTATCTCGACAAGGAACTCCTAATATTTGTATAATGGCAGTGGAAAGATTTTTGCAGTATTTTGCATTTCTTTTCCAGATATTTCTCACTTTTCCATGTGGTCAAAATGTTGCTACATGTGGACAGGAATCTAGTTAGAATGAAAGCAATGGTCTCCGATTCCAGTTTATTTATTTATTTTAGTTTTTGGAGCGATGCTCAGCGTTATCTTAATAAGAGAAGCCGTATTGCTAACGCTATTGAGTAATTTGATGAAATAACAAATGAGTTGGTCATTCACATGGCCATTATCCATATTTGATAAGGAATTTTTCAAGCTTGTAGTTCTTAAAAATTGTTTTTCCGAAGCTATTTCAGCAATATGTTTACAAAACTGCCCTCAAAACTTTTTAACATCCACCTGAGGTAATCTTGTGGTAGCCATGCAAGAAAAAAACTCAGTTATTGTTCATATAATCACAAGGCCAAAATCTACAGAATTATTTAATCAGTGTCACTGTACACAACAGTGGGATTTTAGCTTCTTGTTTATCTTAAAATAACCTGAAACATTAGGGTCAGGTCTGGTGTTCTGCTGAACTAATGCTGTTCATCCTCCTGGCTGGCTGTTTTGCCTTCATGCGTCTTCCGAACAAGGAGAAATCCCTTGGCTCTGCTTCAAGCTTATTTGTGTGGTTGTCCCTGCACGATTTTTGTTTTTCAGTTTAATTATTTTCATATAGAATAAACTCTGAAGAAGTCATTCCGTCTAATACTCTGATTCATGACTCAGGAAACAGTTGTGTGGCTCTTTTCCTCAAACTCACATTTCTCTCCTCACCCATTAGTTGTGACTGAGGCGTCAACTAATGGGTGATGATGCATTGCGTGTATTGAAGGGCTAACTCATCAGACTGAAGTAATTTCTACACGACTGGCAAAGAGCGAGATAACAGACTAAAAGTCTCCATTCACAGTGCAATGAAGAAGCGTTCAGAAGGACTCCCTGAAAGCGACACATCCATCCACTCGCCTCTCTCTGTCCAGTCGAACCAGACTGACCTAATCCCAGCAGACTAATGCAATTGAGGACTGACGACAGCCTCTGTATGAATATCGACTCTTGGTGGGAAGTCAATCTAGTGACAAAAGAGATGCAACACATTCATACTTTCAGTGACTCGGGCCTTATGATTTGAAAATATGCAAAATGACCTCAAAGAGATACTGAATGTCTGAGTAGACACAGCATGACTACAAAGACAAGGGAAATGACCATGTCCAGAATAAAACATTGATTCAAAATAATGCCAACAAGAAAAAATGAGGGTGACTAGACACAGAATCCCCAAAGAACACCATTAAAATAATTCAAAGTGACAGACAACTAAAAAAAGAAATGTAGAACAACCTAGAGACACAACACATAGAAAGGGATGAATCTAGGCCACAAAAAAGATAAACCAACATCTAAAAAGATGAGAAGAAACAACCACAAAGAGTTCCTTTCAATCTGCAGGTCTTGCTCTTTCCGTCATCGCTGCTTGCTAAGACCAAAGGATGATGCTTTTAGCCAGTCCGATGGTGGCCATGCGTATTTAAGTACACTTCGGGGTTCATTATGAAACTGTAGCGGGTCAGTGGATGTCAGTAGAGTAGACGGCCCTTCAATTGTGTTCCAGCACAGGAAAAAAAAAGAAGTCCTGCTCACACATCCACTAAGTTTTTACCATAGATGGCAGGCAGACGGGATTCAGCATTGAGTCTGCAGACAACACCAGCGGTGCGGCAGACAGACCGGCTTAACTAGGAGTTACTCCACCCTCCCCATCTGTACACCGGCGCGAGGGCGTCTGATAAATAAAGCAGAAGTCAAACACACTTACACATTCTTACACTCTTAAGATTAGAATAATACGACATAGCTGTATTCAAATGATGTAGTTAAAGTTATTTTCAAAGCTGTAGAATGAACAGAATACACGGACCATAAGCGGTTGACTGGGGTATTTTGTCTCTCGGCTAGAAGAAATTTCCCCTAATGAAATGTCCTTCATTGCCTTTAATTAAATCCATGTTTTAAGACAAACGCTCAGAGTTACATGGGCAGTCAGGTGACAGAAACGGCAAATACACAGTGACAGACAATTGCACACATTTGTTTGCACAAAGCAGGTGTGTTGTGTTGGAGTTGGAGGTGTAAATTCAATAGGGGATACTTGATGTTGTATGTGGAACTGTTATCTCATTCGTGTGGCATTTGTATTTCTCAATACGGTTAATATTTTTTACACTTTGTTTGTAATGTTCACATGTGTATTATATGTAAATGCAGATAAGCCTTCTCCAATGCGTTGCGGCCCTTCCTCTCATAGCATTCCTTTGTGTCTTAAAGAAGCTCATGTCTCTCACTGTTTGAGCTTTTGCCGTTATCCTCAGTCAGAGTGAGATGGTGACAGGCTGATTATGCTCTGATAACAGATTATCAAAGCATAATCACGACGACAATCTTAAACCATTTAAAGTGTTTCATTTCACTGATAACTGCATCGTTCAAAAATGCTGCAAAACAATTGGTTCTCGAATGAGTTAAATCACAACCAGTGTAATTTGTACAGTTAGTTTAATAATGATGACTTTAATGACTTAAAATGATGGTTTCTAATGTAGTGTTTTGAGCCGTTGCTCTGTTGTAAACCTTAATTCATTAAGACCTGAGGTGTCCCTATGAAAAAGCATCTAAAACTCTAAGCTCTGTTTGAAAACAGCCTCCTAGGGGGTTATCTGAAAAGCTCGAGCTTCACTAAAAACTTTATTTCTCAGCCTCTGAAGCAGATTGAAACGTGAAATAAAGCCATTTGGAGTTAAAACCTTTTTCATAATATGGTAAATCATTGTTATTGCCATGGAAACAATATGCATTTTTCAACATTATCAGTTCAGTCAAATTTTGTCCATTTTTTTTTTTAAATGTTGGTGAACGTTAAGGTGATGGCAAATTGAAGTGTGTCTAGATCCTGTTGGTCACTGTCATGGTTATTTTCATTCATGTAACGGCTTTACTCAGCTTCTTTGTCACTCCTCATTGCTTAAATCATCAGCCATTTTTGAACTGCGACTTCAACAAAAATCTGGCCTAAGACCACTGATAAAAACTGTTTAAAATTGCCCACAGTTAATTTTTCCATCATGATGGAAATCATGATGCATTTCATTGGTCATGTGTCCTAAATAGCAACACAACCATCTGCCTCCAAAGGGAGAAATGTAAATATGTTGCATCTGGTCTTAAATACATCTGCCAATGTTTAAGTATGCCATATGTCAGTTGTAATATTTGCAGTGTTGGCACATTTTTTCAAATGGTACTTGATCCAAACACTGGAGGTAAATGTTTAAAGATATAGCCTAAATTATTGATATGAATGAACATTAAACTGAAAACTAAGATGTGACTACTGACATTTGATTGATCCAATATGCTCTAGAGAAGACCAGTCACTCTGTTGCAACTACAGAAGCACACAAACCCCCATGTACAACCGCGAGTGGACAGAGTGGATGTTCTTCCCTCTCAAATGATCTTTGCACAGCTGGTTGAAGTGGGCAGAACTCACTTTTAATACTCCTGTTTGAGCAATAATTCCTAAAATCTTCTATTTTAGTAGAAAAACCAAGGTCTTGAAAATAAAAGTGATGAAAGTAAATAAAAGTATGCAATGGCAAGGAATGGGCGTGGGGTTGAGTATCAAAGAGAAAGTGGAAAGTCAACGGTGCGTCCGTGAAAAACAGACAGTTGTCCGACGACAGCCAGCACTTCATAGTGGGTGTTTTCTGAAGCGTGCCTGATACGGACACACAGCCGATGTGTGTGCAGTTTTGCAGCACGTAGCAAGTTGTGTCCAAACTGTTTACACTCATCAGTCCAAAAAGCCCCGATTACGGCCCCTGTGATTTTAAGTGAACCGCTTCCTCGGGCTATTCCCCAGGCCTTCGCCGTTCCTCTGCAGTAAACGAGTGCACGGTATCTCTCACCTCGTCTCTCTTCTGGCTTCTGATAACGACAATTGAGTCAAGCAACTGGCACCAATCTGGCAGAGTAGAAAACCTGCTCTTACCGTCATGGCAGGTGTGTGTGGGCATTCAAACTGTATCTGCGCGTGTGCGCGTGCGTGTGTGTGTGTGTGTGTGTACGATCTACACATGCGTGGCTGCTTTTGTGCAGACTGATAGAATTTGAGGGTTCAGTAAGCTGTGTGTGTGTGTGTGTGTGTGTGTGTGTGTGTGTGTGTGTGTGTGTGTGTGTGTGTGTGTGTGTGTGTGTGTGTGTGTGTGTGTGTGTGTGTGTGTGTGTGTGTGTGTGTGTGTGTGTGTGTGTGTGTGTGTGTGTGTGTGTGTGTGTGTGTGTGTGTAAAGTATACAAAGTGTAAAGACTAGGAAGTGAGAAGGTTCGTTCTCATTTGTGATTTGTCATGGACACCTCACGCTCTAAAAGTCAAAGGATTAGGGCTAATCAACGCACACACACACACACACACACACACACACACACACACACCCTGCGGGCTGTTTTGCAGGCAGCTGTAATCAGTCTGGTCGTGGCAGCCTGCGATGGCAGATTGATTCTCCCTCTTCCCTCTCGCTACTTTTTCAAACTCTGTTCAGCCTTTTTCTCTTTCCTCTCTGACTGGCTGACCTGCTCTTTGTCTCCGTCTTCCGAATTCATATTTGTTTCTCTCGCCATTGCCCTTTTCTTCTTGTGCCCCAACCTCTGCCCGCCACTTCCTCTTCCCATCTTTTCCCTGCAAAAGCAGCCCCTCTGATTCCTCTGCTGCTTTTTTTGTCTTACACTTTGTTGGCTTGTGTCGAGTTCATCCGTTCAGCCCGAAAGGAAACAGTTTATTTCTGCATGATGAAAATCATCATTTGCTTGTTGTTGAGTGGTCTATATGGATTCGGTGTTCTTAACACGAGCGCTGTGCCCCTGGCTTCTTGCTTGTCATCTCAGAAATGTTTTTATTATGGGCATATTCAGAGAGAATTAGTTTTGATGGGGGGGGGGGGGAGGGGCTTACCCTGAAGCAGAGAGGGAGAGGTAAACAGTGGATCCAATCATATGAAAGCCTTATAACTCACTCACTGAAATCTAAAACAATAACCCGAGTTAGTTGTAACACAATGAAGTTCGGTCTCAGTGTTTCTTCTCCCTGCGGAACTAAATACTAATGGTAAACACTGTCCTGCACATTTGCGTCATTGACCAGTAACAAGCCTTTTTGTCAGCAGTGCTGAGCAGTCAGATATAGAAATGAAGCTTATTAGCTATGTTGCGCCATCCACTATTATTTAACCTCCTCTCTTAATTGCTCCAAAAAAATAGAAATGCTATGCACACAGTCAAGGGACGGGTTCGCGGTACAGAAATGCCTTTTCTAAATTAACTGAAATTATTTTCCCATCAGTGACTATTGGAGTACAGCTAACAAGCTTACTAATGATCATATAGCAAGCTCGGTAGCTTCGAGAGCTTTGTTTTTTTCCATCTTTCAATACTGCTAAACTAATTCAAGGGGAAGTAAACACTGTTTCACTAAGAATTAGATTATATTTGTACTGGTAGATGCAAGGGACCGGAGGAGCTTCTGGAAAGACAGTAAGGGCAGGTGTTGTGCCGAGCTATGTCTGCCTGCCAACGAGGCCAGGATCATTATGAAACTGGTGGGACATACGAGGGGGGCTAGGTGTGTAACTTAGTCTATAGATAGACAATATGACAGCTCCCCCAAAGTGAAGTCAAAACATATTGATCGCCCCCTGGTGGCTGGCTGCGGTAAAGGTCATAAACTCTCCTCTGTGTAAGCAGATGGGACATGGACCAAACTAAGTACAGGTCAAATATGTTTTTTTTCCTCAAAAGGTAGTTTTTATCACCTGATGTAGTTAGTCATTAGTCATCTATTGTGACTAATGGGAAACCCTACAGTACAGAAAAAGAAAAAAAAAACTGACGCTCAGTGTAATACAGCAGTTCACCAGTTAGCTTTGTAAGTAGTCACCACAAAACCAAGTTTGTAGAAGAAAAACATTTCGATCTGCGTATTAAGGGGAAAAGTTAAACCACTGCAGGTCAGAAAAAAACCTATGCTGCTATGTAATATACATACAGTAGTCAGTTGTGCACATCCTCTCTGGGAAAGCAGTGAATAGCAGCGTGCTGAACTGACTGTGTCCTCACTGTGAAAGACGATTTCATTGATGCTGTAGGTCCAAATTCCATTCACATATTTCCGATTCATATGCTTTAGTGTGGAAGTGGCACTTGCTCCTCTCTGTAGATATTCTCAGTTTGCTTTGCTGTAACCTGTTACTATTTGCTGTTACTGTGACCCAAGCATCATTAAAACTTTTTCTTTAGCTCCTATTCAAATTGTCATCTGAGTTTGAATACTGAAGCACCTCAGCAATAATATTTTTGTCAGGGAAAGTCTCTGATACTCTGCTGCCTGCTGCATCTGTACCAATGAAATACCAACCATCCATCACCTACAAGACACCTGTCAGACACATCCATCATCTCTCACAACTCCAGATTCACACACACACACACACACACACACACACACACACACGTCACTCAGATGCAAATGCATCCTTCATCCTCAGCTGGGTGCAGTCACACTCAGAGAAAAGACACACAGGACATATAGAGTGACGCCTATGCACACATGGGAGTGATTCATTCAGACAGCTGTATCCATCATCCAGCCGAGTATAGTCATGGCAGCAGTCACGTTCAACCGGCTGAATTTGCTTCAGCAGGGGCTGTGATGTCCTACTTTTATGCTCTTTGTGAGCAGAGAAGACCAATATATCTGAATATAGTTAAATTGATATTTTGAATACTTCTGGTGTCTGTCTCAAGCGCAACGCTTGCGCCTCCGTGCAATCCAGTACGTACTGTATGTAAACACCTAGGAGGTGTTTACGTTTCCTCCAATTCTCTGTTTATGCTCTCTAGAATCCCCGCAGTAAAAATGTTTGAAGTTATCCAACAGAGAAAAAATTAAGAATCCTAATTGGATATTAGTCCAGTCGCAGACACATCAAGGACATTGACCATTTACAGGAAGGGGTTTTACAGTTAGACTTTTGTTTGAGGCAGCGCATTGAAGAATTTAAGCAGCATCTACAAGGATCTTGCTGGGGGGAATGAATCCCTTGTTCCTTGCCCAACACCTTTTTTAATTTGCTACAAATAAGATAAAAAACGGTAGAAAATACTCACTTGTTGCATGTCTTGGAAAAAAAATCTAACTATTTGATGAGATTAAAAGTGTGAAAAGGATCTGCTTTGTTGAGGAAAACAACCTGCCAACCAGTCAGCATGGGGAGACGCCCACTGTCACTCTTGACAGGATTCCAGAAGATCAAGTGTCATCTCAATCAAGCCATCCCAAGTGCAGCTCTGAAAGAGGGAGAGGATGAGGCCCTCGTGGTGGTTGGAGCTGTGGCAACCGGCTATAATGGTGGCGCTGCATGAATATATTGGGACATGAGTGGTCAGGTGACAAGCGGCAAAGGGTCTGCTTTTTAGCTGGAGTCGATATCTTGAATGAAAAGACGAGAGAAACTGAAGATCTCAGGGAGTTTTGCGGGGGGGGCGTCTTTGAAAGTAATACAAAAGACTGTAATCAGTTATGCGAAAACAAAGGGTTAGGCAGTGTAGGGTTGCCAGGAATGGTGACACATGGCCTTGTACTCATGTGGGAGTACAATAGAACAAAGAGAACTGATCTGTGTGACACATGATGATGATAATGATGATGATGATGATGATGAACATGAAATGTGTTTTGGGCAGCTGTGGCTCAGGATTTTCAAAACTGAAGGTTGGTGGCTTGATTCCCAGCCCCAGTCCTTGGGTAAGACACTTAACCCTAAATTGCTCTACCAGCTGTGTAAACGTGCTTTGAGTCGTCAAGAAGATTAGAAAAAGTGCTTTTTTAAATACAGTCCATTTACCATTAACATTTTTTTCTCAAATATGAATTTGAAATATACTGTTCTATAGTGTAAACAAATATATTATGGGCATTGGCACACAGGTTTAATTGCACGGTGAGGATAAGGTCAAAGCATATTGTGAAGTATTGTTAGGTACGGCCAGAGGTGGTGAGCTCACTTGAATCAGTGTTACAGCTTGTAACATAATGAGAAGCAGAGATCTCAACTGATCACTTACAAATGTAGTTCTTTGCCTCAAGCACGAGTTTCTCAACGGTCTTACACACTTTGTACAGGTTCCCACACACACAGAGAAACCTGTCACCCAGTCAGATAGTTAGCCAGGCAGTCAGTCAGAAAGCTCTATCCATCACAGCTGAGTGAGGTGGTGTCTTTGGTGTGAAGGAGATTTGGTTTTGGAGTTCAGGATGGAGCGTGGAGGAAGTGACAAATCGCAGATGCAATGCAGCAAGCCAAGACTTTCATCGCTCAAGGCCTGTTTGAGGCTGAGCCACGTTTTTTTTTGTTTTTTTGATTGAGCATCAGACCTCATTTCTCACCCTTTGTCAGAGAAAGCAAAGTCGAAGACACAAGAACTGTCAGCTGTTTGCTATTGCAGTCACGGTGGCGACCTTTAAACGCGGTCAATAAGGATGTGGAAACAATTAAAACTTGTCCCCCGGAATGATGAAGCAAAAGTAGAGGCAGCTGTAAAGTTTAACTCAAAAAATTCAGATTCCAGCAAGCTATGTATGATATTAAATGATCTGGATAATCTAGTATTGTTAAGTAAATAGTTGTCTTCTAACGGCTGTACGGGAAACAGAACAAGTGTCTTGACTTTGAGGCTGCACACTGATCTCTTAGGTACACGGACACAGTGCAAGATGATTACGTTAGCTTCTGGGTGATACAATCTCAGCAGGTTCATTCGATCGATGTTGTCTTTATCTGCGCTTTGTTGCTCGTCTTCATTGCACTTTCTGCTTTACTGTTCAGTGGTTGGCCTTTAGCCTCCCAACAGCGAGAAATAAGTGAAATACCGATTTCACGTGCCCTTGGGTAAAAAAAACAAACACAAAGAAGAATCGGGTCATTTTCTCTCCACGTGCAATATTTGGTCTATAGGAAAACTGCCCTATTGCGGCTGATGACATATAAACAGGCAGACCCATGATAGAATTTAGATTCAAAACTTCAATGTCGTAATCTCTCCAAATCCTTCTTATTTACGTCATCTAATGAGGCATTGAGGGCTATTTGCAGACATTTTAGGCTTAAAACCACCCACCGTTATAATAAAGCAGGTTTCACACAACATTTCCCTGCAAGATAAGATGAGACTTTGAGTGCAATGCTCAGCATATAGTTTTGAATCCGCTTATAGATGGACGTATTCCTGGTCTCCGGAGGATGTCATTATGACTTTATGTGATCTCCTCACTTTTCTTCTAGAACCATCATCAGGTCACTTTTCCAGTGATATATTTTAGCTACAAGATGAGGTGGTACAGATTTTTGTTCAGGTATTCTTGATGCCCAAATATTGGTCCTTACAACTTCAGTTAGCATCACTGTGAAGTTAATCTTTGTGAGTCTGAGTGAAATATTTTAACATCTGCTGGATGGATTACAATGACATTTGGCACAGATAGTATGGTGAATTGTAATTACTTTGAGACCCGAGAATTTCTGTCTGCGTGCTTCGTCAGATCAGAAGTGATAGCATGCTAAACAACAATGGTGAACAACGGCAAACAATGATACTTGCTAATCAACAAATTAGCATGGTCACAGTGAGCAGTTTAGCATGCAGACGTTAGCCTTAGGGGCTTAAAGCAACCCTCTGCTCTGTGGTCTTAATCAAGTAGTGATTAAAAGAGTAGTTAAATTAATGTGTATTATTCTTTGGAATAGTTAAAGGGTCTAAAGGCGAGACAACAGTTGCATTGTATGAAGTCTATTGTAAATTATTCAAGCTGAATCAGAAATCAGAGCAGTAGAAAAATCAATAAGAGAAGAGCGAAGAGAGAAGAGCAGATGGATAATGTGTCTCAACATTTCATTTTTTTTCATTTAATCATCAGATTAGTCTTAATCGCTCTTCAGTAGTGGAAACATGTTATGGAAGTTCGCCGTTTTTCTTGCTATTTCGCATCTGCTGGTGGAATAGACTTTTGCTCAGCATCATTTCCACTGTCCTCCTGTTGAAAACACATGCGTTCTGTATGCTGCAGTCGTGTCAAACTATTTGCTGTCAAAGCCCAGGAGTATGCAGGTTTTTCATTCAAACCCAGTGGCATGTGACAAGCTGAAATTAAAGGGTACAAATCTCTTCCAGGGTGACTTTGGGGCTTAGCTACTGTCATACTCTGGGTTTGAATTCTGCCCAAAACCCCCAGACCTCTTTTTCTGTCTATTTTCACTGTGGAGGTGTCTGTAGCAGAAGTGTGATTTAAATTGTCTTTAATAAAGAGCATTTCCCTGGAATTGAAAAGGGCGAGTCGGAACATAGGTATTTTTTTTCCCTGGCAAATGTTATAAAATCAACCTTTAGAAAGCTTTTACATATCATGTTTGTGTACAGTACACACTAAAACACAATATAAATGCACAATGTATTGTTCCTCTGTTTATGACTCATTAAACTGAAAAACAATTGATTTGATTTATATGGGCCTATTTCTGGGGTATAATTGCTGTTCAATGTCGATTTATGAAGTGCATTTTCAGTTTTCTCTAGTTTTAAAGACCCTTTTTTTCGGTGCATACTCTACTTTTTATAGAGAGGACCATTAAGGCTGTCCTAAATCGCTCTCTGGTGTCAGACAAACTGTGGAGCTGTAAGACCCTTTCCCTGCTGGCAGCTCTCTTCACAAACGTTGTCCCAAAGGTGCTGCGCTACTTCTTTCAAGCGCAGAGGTGTTATCCTGCAAAGCTGCTGGTGCTCGGCCTTAAACAATTTAGCTTGGTTGTGACTTTCTCGTTCAATGGTATGTTTGGTAGGGAACCTTTTGTGCCACCTCATAAAAATGCAGCAAATGCCCTTTAGATACCGTTCTAAGCTCCAAACCATTAGGCTACTGCATCCTGCCATCAGACGAACATCTGAAGAGACTCTAAGTCTCCCCCAGTGCCCAGTCAGATTGTGCACACGCAACCCCCTGGGCGGGCCGTGCCCCGCAACAGTGACGACATCTTCAGGTATCCGGGAGCGAGAGGGTTTCAGGACTGCAGCCCCCCACAGTTGGCAAAGAGCCACTCTGGCATCCCAACAGCCATTTACTACGAGGGAGTAGCTACAGTGGACACTTTATCTTAAGCTTTCATCTGCAGTCAGACCAGTCTGTTTTATTTGAAGCGTTGCTCCTCTTTGTTGGACCTGTAGCCTTACTCTGCCCCCGCAGGTCTGTGTGATGGCACTGTTGCCCGATCACTCACCATGTTACAGCACACCGTGGTTTTTGCTTCTCCTGTCAAAGTTTAAACGTAACACTGAGCCCTCTGAGGCCATCCACACGGTATAAGTGACACGTTTTCACCTTAAAGGAACCCTGTGGAGCCACTGTGAACATTCCCATTTGTGTCCCGCCACTACACAATGGGTATTTCATTTCGGGTTACACACTTGTGGAAGGCATTTTTCTTCTCCTTCTGTTATTTGTGCACTGCAGCCTTTCATGATGCAATGCTGCGGACATCTTACTGCCCTCTGCACTCATTTGGAGTGTGTATCACATGACCACCACCATCACGATGCTTGCAGTTCATTTGCATCCCTTTGGGCCTCAAAATCACATGATGCAAAGAAAAAATACTGGATTAAAAGCATCAAAGTATTGATCTACAGCATGTCTATATAGTTTAACAAACCACAGAGGGCATTTATAAAAGTACTCCATTGATTTAACATTGCACTCCTTTATCACTTTCAACTACAAAATGGACAGTTAAAATAGTATTAGAATTGCAGCAACAGAAACAAAGATACTGTATCTTTTTGTTTTATTCCTGTTGTCAAAACCTGGTGCCTACATTATCCACAATGCAACTCCATCATAAGCACTCAGGCCAAGCATTCTGTTGCGTTATGGTCGAACAGAGATGAGCATCGGGCTACAGCTCACTTTGTTTTAACTCCCACTGTGTTTTTCCCCCCAAACTTAATTCTTCAGCCCCAAACGACGCTGACT
This sequence comes from Scophthalmus maximus, assembly GCF_022379125.1. Taxonomy (NCBI): domain Eukaryota; kingdom Metazoa; phylum Chordata; class Actinopteri; order Pleuronectiformes; family Scophthalmidae; genus Scophthalmus; species Scophthalmus maximus. The sequence goes on along the minus strand of NC_061529.1, from coordinate 16,817,052 downwards.
CAAGTGACATCAAGCCAAGTGGTTTACCAATGTGATTTGTTGCCTGAAAATAAAAGTTCACGCTCTCAGCTGCATCTAATGGTCTGGGGAGTTGGATGTAGCCATCTAAATCCTATGCTAGCTCTGTCCTGCGTCACTGCTTGAAATTAAATTGAAAAGGTCATATTACTTGTTAGATAAGTAACGTGTGTTTACTGGGATCTCGATCAATACCAATGATTAGACAATTGCCTGGCCAGCAGCTGACATTTAAAGTTTGAAATAGCTCTGCTCTGCCAACCACTCAGCATTTGGAGACGCCCACTCTCTTTACTATATTCACACTTGCATGGATTCCAGATTTTTTTATAAATATCAAAATTATATTTTAAACATGTAACTAAAGAGTATTAATCATAAATTGGTGTTATATTTAAGTTCCTGATGTTATTTTTTAATTTGTATTAAATTTTGTTGTAGCACAACCTTTTTTCCTCTTTAAATGTAAAGTTTCAAAAATATAAATTTCATGTTGTGGGTGTTTTTTTCAAGCAATTGGGAAAAAATCCAGAGGAGATGAAAAATACATTCAGGAATAATACTGGGGTAGCTCCATTTCAAGGACTGTGCAGTAGCTGCATTTTGATTTGTGTATTTAAAGATGGATGATGCTGCTGTGATTGACAGGGCTGCAGAGTGGCTGCATCACCATACCTCACATTTCCACACATGCCAGTGGCGTCACTTTCAACATTTATGCATTTTCTTGTCTTGCATCAACGCTCTTGCGTTCAGGAGTGTGCCTACACACAGACAGATGGCATATAGTTGACATAATGCCCCACGTATCACATAAAACGATACAACGTCATGAAACGTGAGCGATTACGGTGGATTTATCACAGCTTGTCACGCCCTTACAGGTCTGTGTGTGTCCTCATGAGGAGTTATTGCTTGCCCTTGGGCCACGAGACCACTCAGCAATCAAATCGATTTCGATCATGCACCTCTCTTACTACACCTCAGGTTTGCTGTTTTCTAGTAAATATAACAAAGGGTAAGGGGTCTTCAGTGCATTTGTGCCAATGACAGAGGGACTTTGATTATTTGAACGTGATCAGTGACATAAAGTTGTTTAACCTCTCATTGACACATATTATAGTGCTACAAAGATGTAAACAGCTGTACTAAAAGGTGTATTTTCCCAGTAATACATTATTACATTACATTCCTTATGAATCACTCACACACACACTGACAAAAAATGATCTAACCATAAATTGCCAAATGAATGAGCCGGCATCCTATAATGTGGCATTTTCCCTGGATAAAAACATTGGGTCAAACCTGCCTGGCTCAGCTTCTGCCCACATCATCCCCACAAATTTCGCTGGTATTTTGAATCTCAGAGGCAGCATCGGTGTGTGACCGTGGCTCTCTTGTTCCCTCAGTGTGTCGGCTCCCCGGCTGCCTTGTAAAAGTCCTTTTTAATGAACTGGCAGCAGGGAAGGCGGTAAAAGCAGCAAAACACACTCCGGCACCCAGATCAGAGGAATGAATCTGAGTTATTGTGAGCAGTGTTTGGGTGCGTCTGTATAGAGGGAATGGGGTTTGAGGTCTGTTTTTTTTATTTCTAAAGCTTCACAACAGCAACACCAGCTCTGTGCTGGTTCAATTATTCATTGTCTGCACGGATTCCTGTCACTTTTTCTCTCCATCTGTTTTCTCTACCTTCACGCTCTCTTCGTGTTTCTCAGCGTATCACATCCTCCCTCTCTTTCTTTGACGCCTTCTGATTGACAAGTGTGATGGTGTTTGCCTCTCCTTTCCCTGACCTTCAATTCTCGGGAGCGCACACACACACACACACACACACACACACACACACTGGAAGACTGCTAATGGCTTATGCCTTTGCTGACTCTATCGATGGGGAATTACAGTCCTCATACACCAGAAAGGGAACCCATAGTCACACAGAGACAGAACATTCAATATCCATGCCAATAAAGCAACGAGATATGATTCTGGCCCAGACTGGAAGGTGTGAACAAATATTGTCACCCTATACTCAATATTTTTGCTCGCATTGTTAGTCTATATATCCTTTGCTTGTTTTGATAGCTACAGCATGCAATTATGATTAACATAACAATGAGAATAATGTGCTTCAATCAGCCACTTCTTAGACATGTCTTTGGAAATGAATGCAGCACTCTCTATCTCTCTCTGACAGAAAAATAATAAAAATAGTAGTTCAGTAACTTGAACAGTTATGTTCCAGTAGCAGAGTTCAATGATGTTGGTGTCAGTTAAGCAAGTCGCCATCGAAGACAAGTACACAACGTTTTTGCTGAGCCTTCCTTATGTTAATTTAAACCACTTTCATGCCTGTGCATACACTGCACCAAAAAATAAAGGGAATACTTAAATCACAAATGACTCAGTAGTGTGTATGAACCCCACGTACGCCTGTATGCACTACCGACAACTTCTGTGCTCCCAAACCTGGATCAGGGCATCGGTGAACTCCTGGACAGTCTGTGGCAGGACTTGGCCGCGGTCGGATGCACTGATACACAACGTCCCATAGGTGCTCAATTAGATTTAGGTCAGGGGAACGAGAGGGCCAGTCAATGGCACCAATGCCTTTGTCATGCCTACACAAAAGACGGAGAATTGTCCTGCACCAGAAGGTACCCAGGGCCCACTGAACCAGTATAAGGCTCTGAGGATTTTATTGCGGTTCCTCACAGTAGCCAGGGTACCGTTGGCTATGACATGGAGGTCTGTGCAACCCTGACCATCACTGACCCAGCACCAAACCGGTCATGCTTGATGATGTTACAGGCAGCATAACGTTCACGATGGCATCCCCAGACTCTTTCTCGCCTGTCACATGTTCTGAGTGTGAACCTGCTCCCATCTGTGAAGAGGATGGGGCGCCAGTGGCACACCTGCCAATTCTGGTGTTCTTTTGCGAATGCCCAATCGAGCTGCGAGGTGCTGGGCTGTGTGCACGGGTCCCGCTAGAGGACGTCCTGCTGCTAGGTTGATGCCCTTCTACGGCCCTGTCCGTTAACAGATTAACAACCATGTGTGGAAGATAAATGTTCACATGCATACAGTGCATGAAACAAGCTTTCAGTTTACTTTTCGGCACAGTCAGCTTGTAGTCCAGCCAGTCACTGCTTGCTTAAATTTTTGGCTGCCCGCTCGATTCGACACAGGGGTCCACACAGACCCCTCACAGACTTGGGCAGGTGCAGAAATCCACCCCCGTGGCCCCGTAGATGTGGAAATCATAAATTGGCCTTTTGGATTTGCTTGGTTAAAATTTTTTTGACTTTAATGAAAAACTGTTTTTCAAGATTATTGCCTGTTTTTTAGTGAGATCAAGGTATTAAGGAGTGAAGTGCCCTGAATAATTTTGAGTAGACTTGTCCTCAGTGATCTCTCAAGGTAAGGACATACACAGTAGCCATTATAGAAATGTCATTGCCGAGCATCCTTGGGTTGCAGAGAGGCCAGTCTTGCTCGTCGATGTGATGTCTGAATCATCCCCTTTTTCCACTCTGTTATCTTCCTCTTTTCTCCTCCTCTGCTGTCCTCCCCTCCCTCTGTCTTCTTCCATTTTCTTGTGCCCTACTGTTGCGCGGCACAAAGGTGCTTACAGACAAACCCAAATATTCTTGCAAGGGCAAAAATCCAACACTTGCATGCTCCACAGACATCAGTGGATTTCGCTAAAGCCAGAATAATAAAAATGACTTTTTTTATATTTTTGCTCCCACTAAGACTTGAATGAATACCTCCTTTTGATTCCACTCTCCCCCTCTCTCTGCTTTATCCCTCCCTCCCCTCCCACTTTCAGTCCACATCCCCTGCTCGGTCTTGCCGCTCCCTCTCTTTGATGACAGTATTATCCTCACTTAGCCATCTGAGTCTCTCTGCCCAAAATCCCTCTCCCTCAGAGCGGCATAAAAGAGAGGGCGAGAGGGGGAAGAGAATTAGACCGACAAGAGGTCGGGGGCTGAGCTCCTTTGGTGCTACAGGGAGAGGGAAGGCTCAAAGAGTACAATTCCTCTGCAGACATAGCAATATTTTTAGGGTCTTCTGAGATTCTTTGCCTCACCTTTTAATCACAACAGAACCCTGAGATGACTATCACTGAGGCCCCCCCCCCAAAAAAAACTAACTTAAGTTTTATTCCCTCTAAAAGGTGGTGGAGATATTGTCTAGGTCATAAAGCAAGACGTTACATTTTCTTTCACCTTGTTTTGATTGTTTGTTCTGTCATCACCTGACAAGTGACGATATGCACATGGCGGACATGTCATCTGTTGAAAATATTTAACTAGGTAATGGTCTGTCTGACAAATTCACTGTTTTACATTTCATTTCATATGAATGCTTCTCTCAGCCAATCAGCCAGTGACTGCAGAACAAACATGTTGATCCATGTCCCTATGGAGAGCTGTAGGGTCCAAAATGGAGCAAGTTATTTAACCTTGGTGGCAGATCCTTTATTTGGAGTTAGCAGAAAGGCATTATGCATTTAGCACTGCTGATGCTGTCACAAAGCAAGGACAAACTTCACTTTGCCACTTTCTGGTGCGGCAGAGCTCTTTGTATTATTTGTATAATTGAAACAAAGGGTTAGGCATTCCTACATTTTTCTCAGAGTCTTAAAAAAGCGACTTTTCATTGTTTGGCCTGTCTCTCTTTGTGGAGCACCACAAGTGTCAAGAAGAAAGCAGCTTTTCCCAGGAATCACTTAGACTGTGACCTGCCATAGTCTTATTTGTGTCCCACCACAGTTTCATATTCACTCTCTTTTCCCCAAACACATTGACATGTCGGCCACACTCAGACTGTACAACGTCGGCACCGGCCACGTCAGTGAGCCATAAAAACATTCATTACGTTTTTAGCATCCTCGTCAGGCAAAGAGAACTCATCATAACACCGGCAGTTTCCATTTGAGTTGTGCACATGCTGTGACAGGCATACGCCTTTCATCAAGCAGGTAGACCTCGCCTTAACATCTGCCCTCTCTGTGTACTGTACCTGTTACTTGGTAACAATCAGCGTTCACTGGCCGCACAAATTGAATTAAGATTTATATCAGGCATTTACAAGGACGACTGCCCTTTGCTTTTCCTTTTGCTATTCAGATATTTAATTTGCTTTGTCATTTCCTCTTGTTGGGCCTCGTGCTGGTAGAACTAAGTGGCAAAACACACCAGGGAGGCCGACAAGGCCTGTGCAGTCTGGTGCAAAACATGGGACATTCTTTGGTGGATACACTTGGGGAGTTTTGTCGGAGTGAATGGTCACCATGTTTGAATTTGTCTTCAAGTTCTCTCTAACTCTGCGATCATTCCCTCTCTCGCCCACTGAAAATCTTCAGCAAAAGCTGTAGTCTGAAATGGCAGAAGAGAGGGCGTGCTGGCGACGTGGGTGGAGGAAGAGACGGAAGAAGATTGAATGAGAACTTTGAAAGTAAATCACTGAGTCCTGCTGTCATACAAATTCAAATAAGCTCCCTTTAGAGTTTATTTAAATCTGAGACTCAGGGTGGAGGAAGAAAAATAAAAACAACAAAAATCCTCCTTTCAGGATTAAAATCAACAAATCAGCACATCCACAAAAAATAAACAACTCACTTGGCCCCAGCGAGTGAAGCCCCAAATTTTTTTTCTTTTACCCTAATGTCATTTCTGCATTTAAATGAGCAACTTAGGAAAACAAACACCCACCGCACAGCAGAGGAGCCACATAAATAAAATGAGACAAGTAACGGCGAAGAAGGCGGTGGTAATCCTCCCATCATATAGTGATAAAGATAGCCTTTATTTTCATTGTCGCTTATCAAAACAAACAGTGGCTCGTACAATATGAAAAGCAATGTACAGTATTTTAGAGGAATCAAATATAAAGGGCAAAATTCAGACCCTGCCATTAACCAAAAGAAAATGACATCACATATTTTTTATTGGTCACATATTTTCATTAGGAGATAATAGCAATTTTGTATGCAATTCGTATGAAATGTATAGATTTGTGCTTCTGTCATGGTGATTAAGGTTTGCGCTATTGTAATTCTTTCCTCAAATTAACATGCTTTCATTAAAGTACATACAAGCAGCAGTCACCAGTGGCAGAATAAATAAATGTTCACAATGCTTCACTGTTGGAATAATATCACCGTGTAAAAAGGCTCCATTACAAATAGGCCCACTTGGTAAGTCGTTAGAAGAGCAACAGTGTCATCACATCCGCTCCCTGAATGGAACATCAGCTACTGTACCTTGACTAGTGTTTCTACTTCGTTGTGGGGCCTTTCTGTGTGGAGTCTAAATGTTCACCCTGTGACCAGTGGGTTTTCCCCTGTGTACGTCCACACGCAGTCCAAAGACATGCAGGTTAGGATGAAGATGAGCGTGAAGAGTTGTCTCTGTTTGTCAGCCCAGGATTTGACAACCTGTCCGGACTGTACCCGGCCCTTCGCTTTGATATCAGCTGCGTCCTTCCTTTCCAGAGCAACAACGGATACAACCTATCCCAGCATGCTGGCATGGTTAGGTTCCCTGAGTGAGGTGAACAAATGTGGGAACATCATTGGACAACCCCAGACCACTCTGACAACCATACTTGACAAACAGGCCATCAGGAAAAGTAGACTCGTCATATTGGACCCCACACAACTTCAACAACCTGTTACCTTCAGGGAGGAGATCCCGTTTCCTACCCCTAAGATCCAAACGAGCCATGTCCACCTTTGTGCCAGCATCCATCGGACTGTTGAACAAACAATAACCCCCCCCACCCATCACTCCAGACATCTTGTGTTGGTGTCAGTGTGGGAGTTGGTTTTGGTATTGTGCCCTTTTTCATCCCCCTTGAGTTCGCCGGCTGTTGTATAATTCAGCAGACTGTCCCTTTTTTTCAGTTTTTGACATGATCTTTACCACAAGTGTCGTTACAAATGCATGCCATCTGAGATCTGCTGCACTGCAATACACCGTTTGAAGAAAGATACATTACTACTTCAACTTTTTATTTTTTTTACATCAGTAATTGCTGCAAAAAAAAAAAAGTCTTGTCATATTTATGGTGCATGATGATTATACGACCAGTATTGACAGAGTATAGAAAGCAGGGAGAGAGCACTGTCAGTGAATCAACCTGAATATATGTAGACTTTTCATGGTCAAATAAATTCCACATTGTGTCTTTGACATCTGGTACCGAAAAAGAGAGAGAGGGAGAGATTTAAAATGGCTTCCAGCAATTCTACTTCAAACACCGACACACAGGGGACTAAGAACAACAGAGGAGACATGGTAGGGAGCGTTAGTTACGCTTAACCACATGTAATTTAGTAAGTGAGAAAGTGTGTGTGTGTGTGTGTGTGTGTACGTGTGTGTGTGTGTGTGTCCCCTCCAGTATGTTTAACTTTGAGAGGAGCACTGAAGACGATTCCACTCCATTCTGCATAATTCAATTGGCAGACAACACTCCTTGGTTGTATAAGACATGCCTTGAGAGATCTGGTGTGTGTGTGTTTTTTAACATGGTGGAAAGGTACATTTTAACGAGGCTGATGTCACAGTGAGGGGCACAGCACAGTGCCTGGAGAACTCCTTCTTTTCCCCAACCCATCTCTGAATCACCTGTCCTCTTCTGTTTTTGTCCTTCCAACTCTTTCCCCCTCCGACCGTGGTCATCTCTGAGACCCATCTACACCTGGCTACTGCTGACAAGATGTGTTTATACTGTGTCTGAGACGGACCAAATTCGCTCGGCGCCGACGTGCATCTCAAAATCCGTCTCCCGTTACGAATTCTGATTGGATTTCACGTCCCCGTGGGGTATGCAAACAGTCATGAACAGAGGCATAGAAATACATTAAGACAAAGGCATTACAATGCAGAGTAAAGGCAAAATATTAAGACATTAAAAGGAAAGCGTTACGTTGAAATAAATATTAAAACCATAGAGATAAAATATTTAATAACAATCAAAGTGCATACGAAAATTAGTTATTGAGACAACAATGTTTTCAGGCCTGAAGGCCTCAGTCAAATGTCTCCTTTGACTCACAGGAAGCCAATGTAGTCATTTAAGGATCGGCGTGATGTGGTCCAGTTTCCTTGTATTAGTCAGGACTCTGGCAGCATCATTCTGGACCAGCTGCAGCCGCCAGATTGATTTTTTTGTTAAGACCTGTAAAGACACAATTAGAATAATCTAACCTACTGAAGATGAATGCATGAACAAATGTTTCTGTGTCTTGTTTTGACAGAAAACCATCTGAGGCTTGTTGTTGGATGTGGCTCAGGATTGGCCAATCTTCCGTCTGTTGATTGGGTGATTCTGAGTCGGGCTCGGAGAGTCCCCCTCCTCTTGTGGTCCTCGCTTCAGTCGGGTCCTCCGGGTGTCATTATCATATCCTGTTCACAATACACATGCTACTGGCCACCCAATGGTATGGTCTGTTAAAGCCTAGGTACCAGAGAAGTTTCTTGTACTAGGTCACGTCTTGCTGAAATTAAGCAAAAACTTTTCATGCACGCGAACATTTTCAGAGATAATTATTAGCACAGATTATATGGACATGTAGTGGTAGCTGGTTCCACCAGACCCGGTCCCCTTTGGTTTTTAGCCAAGTTTTTGGGACGACGAGCTGCAGCTGATTGGCTGACCTCAGGGACCTTGAGGGGGACGTGGACCTGTAGGAGGTCACAGATAAATTGAGGTCCAATCCCATTTAGATATTTAGAAAACAAACAATAAAATATTAAAATCGATTCGATAAACGACAGGGAGCCGGTGGAGGGAGACCGACATAGGAGTGATGTGCACTCGCTTGCGTGTTCCCGTTAGAAGACGGGCTGCAGCGTTCTGGACCAACTGAGAGGCCTGACTGATGCGGACATACAGAGCGTTGCAGTAGTCCAGGCGGGAAGTGATAAAAAGCATGAATGACACGCTCAAAGTCCTTAAAAGATAAAACACCTTTTTATCTTGGATAAAAGCCTCAACTGATGACAGCTGGATTTGACCACAGCGTTTGTTTGCCTGTCCGTTTTAGATCTCCTGTTTCAGATTAAGGCAGCTGCATCTATGACCAGAGTAACACGCAACACACATGTAGGCCTGTCACGATAACTACCTTTATATATATATTATCTGACATATTGTCCCAGAAATTATAGCTTTTTTTGATACTGAATCATGTGAGCTTGTAGTTAAGGCCTGTTGGTCGTTGCGTGTGCAAGTCCTACCCGATTTCTGTTGCTGCTATGAGAAATGTTATCCAAAGTTTAGACAAAACAATCGGATTGAATACTAAGAAATCCATATTTTCTGACATTTTTTAGACCAAACCAGTAATTAAGACAGGATGACAGGACAGAAGCAAGCAAGACTTGCTGGACTGTTTTTAACATTCACTCTTATTTCAACAAACACGCATGTAGTACAGAATGGCTGCTATCGAGGTCAATACAAATTATTGGGTTCATGTTCATGTACTGAACGATAAGGCCTACACACGTGCCTTTTCTTAATAACCTGCCGGCTAAACTATTCACCGTTTAATTGAGTCTGCTGTGTGTGCGAGAGGTCATACTCTACACACGGACACAAGTCTGAGCAGCTCAGTTGATATTTGACGAGCCTGTTCAGGGGTACGCATGGTCTCCTCATGGGTTGAAAGAAAACCCTTATGGGCCTATATGAAAACCCGCAGGATGTTGATTGATAAGTGAATTCTTTGGGGGGAAAACCATCACAATTTTTTTTACAACACATTAGATTACGTGCATGTTGCTCCTTTTTTGAATGAGCTGTTGTGCATAATAACACGACTGATTGTACAATACGGGACGTCGCCTTGATGCGCGTGACAGAGGAGCTGGAAGAGACGGAGGGAAGAGATGGAAGGATATGTCGTTATGATAAGGGTTTTGCCCTGTCTCCTCTGATAGCAATCACTGTGGCTGCCTGTGTATTGGCTTTATCCGTCCATCGTGTGTGTCTGTGTGCATGCGCGACTCCCTGGAGATGATGTGTTGTACAGTAATTTGACAATGTGACACAGTTGGAATGAATCGGCCCGCAACCGAACAGGGCAACACACTTCACTGCGGCGGGCAGATTTTGTGGTTGAGCAGAGAAAAAACCCTAAAGAGACTGAGGACAGATTTTAGATTTGCAACATCTGACGACTGCTCGTTTTGTTCACGTTGATTTGCAGAGTTGGGGAACACACATTGAACAGACTTGCGCTTACAGTAAGCTTCTTCAGCAGCTTTTTAATCTCACTTGTTCCCAGGTTTTGATCGATTCAGAATGTTAAGTGGGAATAGGGAATGGATGGTTAGATACATTGATTGAATGCATTTTTAGTCTATTGAAAATTGGCTTGTATGTCACATACCTACAATGAGTTATGACACATGAAACAAGTAAAAGCACAAATGAAGTTCTTTCAGACTTGTCAAATCCTGAATTCGGGGTTACTCAACACCGAGGGTCCAAACCATGCACTGTTTAAGCTTTCCGTGGTCTGCTATTAACTCCAAAGATACAAACTAATCTCAATATTTATCTCACAATACGTTATTGTGGTACAATAACGCATTGATAGCACACAGAAACTCGCAGTGGTCAAAAGTAAACAGTTGGTGGATGCACAAATGGCTTTGAGAAAAAGCAGAACCTGGTGTGAGGAAAGTCGGGAGAGGGGCTTGCGAGATTAAAACAACGAGAGGAAGAGAGAGACAGAGAGAAAGGAGAAAATAAAAGGGATCTCAACCGAGAAAGAGACTGAGGTAGAGAGTTGTTTATATAGCATATTAGATGTGCCTCTCCATGTTTGGGCCGTGCACAGCAACTGAGTCACACACACACACACACACACACACACACACTTTCTCTGAGTAACACAAGGAGACGGAGTGAATTGAGGCCACGGTTTTGGAGAGATACTGCCTTTGTTTTTGTGCTCGCAAGGCTACAGAGACGGGATCTATTTGCTGTACAAGCAGTGGGCAAGGACTCATTTTGGCTCATACATGCATTCTCATTACCCTACTTCACATTTATTAGAATATTTTTAAAAAAGTAATGATGCTAATAGCCTAAAGTGCTGTGAACAAAACCTGCATTTAAAGAGAAACTTCAAATTGCTTTGTTTATGTATTTTATGAATAACTTAAAGTTAGAGAGTTTTTCGACAAAGGGAAAACCTTACCTGACCCTAACTGGGGTGGAACCTTTTTCCTACCAAAGGTAATTACATTTTCACAACATCCTTACAGGGCCACATGAATGAAATGCATATCACACTAAACTAATCTAATCCTATGGCCAGAACTGTATTTACGTATTGTTTCATGAACCATATATTGCGTGGAGGCTGGAGGTTCTCCACCCCTGTCTAGGTCTAGGCTTTCCAGGGTTTTCATCTTTCTTCCTGCAGTGGAGTTTCACAATAAGAATTTCATGGTCAGTTTTTTTAAGAGCGAGAATCATAACAGAAAACAGCCTTTTTTAGTTTTCATACAACATGGGTACTGTCGTTCGGCCGAGATGATACATCTTCTTAAAACACCAGCATTTCAAACATCAAAATTCTATCACAAAATCAATTTTGCCTTCAGTTCAATGGGGTGCAAAATGCATTTTATATTGAAGATGTTGTGCCCCAAACAATGCTAACCTGGGGAGAGTGGTGAAATAACATGGGCTCAAAAGGGCAGGAGTTGCTGGATGGTGCAACATAATTTGTTAGCTATGGTACCACAAGCACTATTATTTCACCCCTATAACTGCTCCCCAAACATCGTGACAGGAGTCAATTGTACACGTCTTCTAAAATGAACAGCGTGAATGTAGTAGTTATCTCGTTAGACAGACGCTCATGCAAAGTAGTCGCTACGCCTTCAGGCAAGGCTCAATTTCTACTGAGACAATGTGTGTCCAAGGAGGAATGAATCAGAAAGGGGGCGGGGCAGAGGACGAAAAAGTGTGTCTGCAGTTTTGTGTGTCACAATGAAAGGCGGATGAGATCAATTCCTCACCTGCTCAGCGGAGACAAACCCATAGTTTAATATAACTTTGATTTTCAGTAAAATGGCCCTTTAATCTCCTGGCATGTCCCCGCCCCCTTTTGTATTAAAAAACCCTCCCGCGCTACTGCAGAACAATCTATCTCAGAAAGAGATGGATTGTCTGATGGGTGGGTGGAGGGGGAAGTCCGCACAGGCGATGGGACGCAATTTATGGCTCAAAAATGTTGATTAGTTTTGTTTTGATGTGTTCGGCAGAGTTTGTTTTCAACTGCCGCGGCCATGCGGCAGATAGAACCGGAATGAAATCGATGTGTCAAGGACAGGGATACAAAGAGGGAGGGTGTGAGGGACACAGAGAGAGAGATTATCTAATAGCCATGTAGTCTGAAGAATGAATGCCTTCATTGATACTGTTGTCAAGCGTACACAAAAATTCGTCATCGTCCTAGTCTGCTGGTCTTCTCTGTCTTCCTACTATGTGGATGGGTGGATTATTAAATGGATAAATGCATCCATTTTGTAGACTAGGTCGGGTACCTGCAGGCATATTCCAGCTCTCTGTTGGAGTGTAATTAACCAAATGAATACATCTGCATTGTAGAAATAAAATGTAACACAGGCACTGCTCTTTCCTGATATGTAGTAGTTAGACAGTTAAACTGCAGTCAATTGGAGCCCAAGACTAAGACACAGCGAACTGAATCGGACCAGTTGGTAATACAGGAGCTGACAGACACTCGTAGTCATTTTTATACTGCATTTGAGCGGTGTGAGTTATAATTAAGTGTACTAAACCCTGCCAAACAACTAAACTATGAACATCCTGCTAGACTAGAAAATACAAGCAAGTCTGGTGCTCCAGATTCTGAGCCTGCACATAGATTGACCCTGCAAATATGAAGCATATAAAGTGTCCTGTTAATGTCCTTTGGCTTCAGCTTGGGACCCCTGAATCATCACCTTATGTGTTGCCATGCGGAGCTCAACCTGCAGCTCGGCTTTTATGGAGCATTTATGGAGTGGAACAGTTCCGGTTTGGAGGAACTCCGCCTTTTCTGATCCATTCAAATTTCAGACAATTCCCAGCAATACCCAAACAATTTTACACCAGGGTGTCTACAGGTGCAAAATGTCACGGATTAGTAAAGACGACCTTCAGAATAATCAAAATCCAATTTAAAGTGTTATTTATTTATTGAATTTAAGTCCAGAGGGGATGTCTAGAACTTAACCATGTTCATTAATGTGAATGAATCTACTTATGAAGTCACATGTCTGTCTTCCCACATTCAGAGCTTAACTTGGATTTCCTATAATTAGAAAACAGAGAGGTTATGAATGGGATCAGTGTAGATACAAATATAACAAAACCCAGAACAGATTTCCAGCACGTAATCCATTTCTCTGTCATGATTTGTTGCTCAGGTTGTTCGTCTCATGTCATGTTGTGCTCCTGTTACATCAGCGGAAATGGGTTATTAGCTCTGACTTTACTTAGGGCCAAAGTTGGTGAACACAAAGCATTCTGCCTCATGAAGTGAGGCAGAAGTGAAATACTGCTGAAAAAAACCTACCACGTTCACTCTTTAGTGTTTGTTCCCCATATATACAAGTAACAGCATGCAGTGTAGGTTTAGTGTGTCAATTTACAAGTAGAAATTAAGTTTCTGTTCTCTTCAGTGTGTTTTGAACATGGTCTTGTCATGTCTTCCAGTCTCTCACTGGCTCTGTTTCAATCACCCTATTTTTCTGCGTATTTCGAAGTATCGCATTCGAAAAAGTTAATGGAAACTGCAAAATTGGGAAAAAACAAAACAACCTTCCTCTATTTGGCAAAAAAGTTTATACACTCGCTTTAAGTGGTTCATCTTATTGCCCTTGCTGCAGCTGCGTGCATCAGAATGGCATGTCTCCGGACAGCGTTACACGTTGCCAACACTAGCTGAATTGAAAGTACTATGATAAGTTGCTCAGTGAAAGTACCTCTGCATGTATTTGTACAAACTTTCGCTTAATATTCGCTTGACATCTAGATGGAAACAGCTACAGGTGCTTACCATGTGTTTGGAATCCCACATTTGCAGCGTCATTATCTGTTTCTGACTTGGTTTTGTTCTACCTCTCATATTTCATAATGGCAGCCGTCTACATGACCTGTTGAAGTTACTTAAACGGGACGAGGAGATGGTATTCATGACTAAAATAATTTCTGCATTTTCAATAAACGTTTTAATCACACAATTGGTTTCAGAGAGATATTTAGAATGAACTGTAGAGCTCATCCTCCCTGTGCTGGGGCATGGGTCACATGCAACATTCACTGTATTTAAACTGAGTTGGGTGAGAAGCTTTGACCTGAATCCACCCCTCAGTTCTATAGACGTGTTGTGCAAAGTGTTGGATATTTTCCAAGGTCACTTTGCATGAATCGAAACACAAATTAACTATAAACAAATGCAACAAAATTCTTTTAAAGGTTAACTACGTCTTACTTCAGGCATTGCACTGTTCAGTGTTCATAGCGAGAGTGTTGCTTCATCGAGCAGGTCAAACTGAAGAAAAAGAAAAACTGGCAAATTTTCTATTGCAGACAGTTTGTTTTTGCCTTGCCTGGAATTTTTCTGCCTTTCTCTCCTCTGATTCCCTCTGTCCTCCTCCTTTTCCCTCGACAGCCCCAGATACCTGTTAAACACACACACGAAGTAAGACATCAGCAGTGGTGATTGAAGCCCACATAGTGGCCGTCTCGCTGCCTGTTCACATTTGTTTGAGAACACTGCTGATTAGTGCTTCAGGGGGTTTGATGTCAGCAAGGATTCGGATGATTTATCTCCAACTCCCCTGAAAATCTGCACACCTGAGGTGATGCAAGATATTTATACAGACCGACAAGTGCACCCACGTGCACAGATAGGCATGCGCAAACGTGAACACATGTACAGCCCACACAAGTCAGGACAATTACATATACATTATTCCTCTCCCACATTACAATTACATGTGCAGCAAAGCACACGCAACAGTACAGAGAGCTCCCAACAATTCATCTACATTTTGTAAACATGCTTGTTTTGCCACAAAGTTATTTCATTTCGGAAGAAAAGGGACCGACTGCTGCAAAATCTCTTGTCTGATCAAATGCGTGTTCGCGGAATTTCTAGGCTTCATAGCACAATTCATACCAGACACTGTAGTGTGACGCAATCAGTAAAGCTGTCCTACATCACTCACTAAAGTACTAGTACTTCAATTACCAGTATCCATTTGCCATTTTCCCACTAAGAGGGAACATGCAGTAGCACATTATGCCCCAATCCAGTCAGCCTCACGACTGAGGTCGGTGCTACACTTCTGCAGACGACCCCGCAAGTCCTGTCATTTGCTCTTGTTCCAAACCAATTATGTACACCACCTACTGTAGCAGATTGGACGGGTTGTATGTAGTGACACTGAAAGTAACAGGCAACTACCACTTTGCGAGATCCTAGACGGGGTGGTTTTGTCAAGCCTGGATAATCCATATATAGAATCGGGCGAGTGCCCTGGGGCACCAGCCAATGGTGGGGCTCCAAACGATTATGAGACCATAGTCGCCCCGCAAATTAAGCAAGGCCCTGACTCCCCCTCATGTCAAAGGAAGTCAGTCATTATTGTGAGAGGACGAAGCGTAACTGTCCTTCAAGACGAGAAAAAAAAGGACAGTTTGAGTTATGTGTGTCAAAGAATAAAGTGGTCATCCTGAGTCAGAACTGTGCGTGCGTGTTGTGCCAAGGGAACTCACCGAAGTAACGATGTCCTACTATATATAAATTAAGGCTCGGAAAGATAACGCGATCATGCGCTTATACTAATTCACATTCCCTTGCATGAAAAGAAACACGCAATTTCAAGCAGCAACCACTGAGGTCCAGTCCAGACGATATATGGATGTGTTGATGGCTCTCCTCGTTGGTGCACATCATTTTAAAATGGACCAATGCAGGATGGAAGGCTATTTATTGGGTGCATGACGTGTTGCGTTGAGATTTGAGGATCAGTGGAAGGGTCTTAATGTTTTCTGTAGAATGTACGGTAAGCCTGTACTTTAGCAAAATGTTCTTGTAAATCTATGGTGTTCATGTCATAGTTAATGTCACTTTTTTACGTGTTCGGTCAGGGTAGGGGGGGCGCTTCAAAAGTAGTCACCCTGGGGCACCCTAGGGGGTTAATCCGGGCCTGGTTTTGGTAATGTCAAATATTTAGCCTTTAAAGGAAACAGGTGTGCGAACTTGTGAGATAAAGCCAACTTCAGGTTCAGCAAAGCTATCGGCCTTTAGTAAAAACTGATTGGTGTATTTGTGGTAGGCCTTCCAATTCAATTTTCCTATCCACTCTCACACCACAAACTGTTTTACCACCATTCTGGGTTCGGGTTAGTGGTCGCGGGTTAGCGGTTTCAGGCATGGCAGCCCACAGCATCAAGATATGTTTATTTGTATTTTCTTTACGTTGATAATGTAGAATAATATCAACAATAGTACCAAGCTTGAATTTATACAGATGCTGACTGTTGATGCAGATAAAGCAGCTCTTCGACAAGTAGATATTGAGATTCAAAATGAAATATATTCACTAGATAAGATGTGGAATAACAAATGATAGATGACAGCAGATTTTTTTTTTCTTTTTAGTTTTTTTCTCCTGGGAGAGAGATGGCTGCTATTACAGTCGGCACAGAAGGTGGCGAGTTCACACCTGACAATTAAGAAAGGTTACATCCGATGATGGGGCTCACAGTAACGACTTGATTAAATGGTCCCAACTGTCTGAGAGGCATAGGTGTTGGTACAGGCAAAATGGTGGCACATGGGTATAAACTGACATATCTTGATTATCTGTAACCTGTGGGCATATGGCATAGGTATGTGTGAAGAGAGGAGGATGAACAGAGGAGTCGACTGTCTCCTTTTCCAAAGAGTTCACATTGTGATGGGCATGAAATGCAGGCAGCTCAAGGGATGGTATCGCGAGTATTGGTGCCACACAGATGGGCCACGATTGTCAGTTAGCAGCAGCCAATTAAAGGTAGACAATCAAGCGTCTGCCAATTAAGAGGCTGTCAAGTGTCTGTTGTCGGTGCATCAGAAAACCGAGAGCATGTGGAGAAAGAAGGAGGTTACGCTCTGAAGGTATTCCACTTGAATTATGTGTCTCACGGCTTCGCAAGAAATAATCTTGAACACTTAGATTTTTGAATCGCCTCGGTAAACGCCCATCCATACATCAGCTCCGCTGCTAATCATTTGAGGATAAGCAGGGGGTGTACATCTTCTTAACAGATCGTGAACATAATAAACATCTGCCTTGCTATAATGACACATGGATTTCCAGTGGGAAATGATCTGCCAACGCTAACGAAGACCACGCTTAGTTGTTGTTGCCTCGCAGTGTATCAATGGAAATGGATTAGGAGAGTCCAGATTACACATTAGTGACCTATGCAGTTAAAAAAAATGAAATGATCGTCGCACTAAAAGTGAAAGTAACATTATCGTTAAAATAAACTAAAGTTAGCCTTAACAAAAATAATCTAGCATTTTGTTTTGTTTGCTTACACATTTTGAATACAACAGAAACCTGCCCATTCGGAATAACATAAGCACACACAAAAAACCTAATGCAAAGTATTTACAGCTGTTTTCCATACCAGTTGGATACTGTATATGACAAAGAGGGCTGCAACTAACAGTTCCTTTGGTGGTCGACTGATCTATTGACTATTTTTCCAATTGATTCTTTTTTACGCCCCCCATCTCTCGGCTCTGGGCTCCAGTGCAGGGTCTACCTCACCTGCTCAAGTCTGCTCACCTGTGGACTGCTGCTATCGGCAGTTCTAAAGCACGAACCGGGTGGTCATTGAAAATATAAGATCTGGAATGTAATCAACTCGCTTAAGGTACTCATCCGGAGCATACATCGCAGCTCCAGGGTGTCTGCGTTTCAGATTGCCCGTGTGTCGTCGTAGTGCTGCCGTGAAGTTAAAACTCTGCATCAGAGTCTGCATTTCACTTGTTTCATTGTTTTTTTTTTTTAATTAAATGCACCCATACTTTCTCAAGTTTCAAATTTCAATTCTTTTGCCTCTTCGCTCTCTCTCCGTTTCGCCATGAAACGTACATTCTTCTGCATTAGCGCAGAACGCGCTCATGGCAGACAATGGAAGCGATACGGCCCCCCAGCACTTCCTGTAGTGCACGGAAGTTACAAATGAACATTTTGGGGTTTACAAGACACACTTGAAGGGACTTCAGGGGACAATACGACGCGGCAACACAAAAATTACGCGTCAGCGATTATGTCGATCAATGGTTGCAGCCCTAATGACAAATGCCTTGGGTTTCTGTAGAATCCATATTATTATTATTATTCAGCTGCAGGGGATCTTTTTCTTTCTGAAGTATACACTAAGGTGTATTCGCCTCTACAAAGTCATCAGTCTTGCACTTTCATCAGCTGTTAGCTACTGTAGTCGTTCACTGAAAACGCAAATGGCTATTGTGACAGTACCTCATAAAGGGTGTTTCTTTTTTTCACCATATTTTGTGCAAACTTACCCACCCCTTATTGAAATACATTGGGGATATTGGCCATTTTGAGTGCATTAGATTCACAATTTGTGCAGTTTAAGACACACACACACACACACACACACACACAACACACACAGTAAATGTTCAGCTGAAAGCCTCTGTCAAATTTTGTACAAATATGTATCTGGATACAGACTGTACACAGCACAGTGACACTTCCAAGCAAAACCTGAACTACTCCATCATAAATAAATTATTGGGAAAACTGACATGCTGGCATTCTGTCTCTTTCTGAGAAAATATTTGTACGGGGGGTAAATGTCTTAGTACTCTGCAGGGAGATAATATGCTTATTCCTCTTGAGTTGTCCTGTCTTCAACTGTCTTTTTTTTATTAATTAATTAAATTTTAATCTTGAAGCTGATTTGAACGTGGCCTTGAGTGTATTTCTTGTAATAAATATATGACATGTTGTATTCTGGGATGAGATGGCTGCAGGAGCCTGGTGACATTAAGGAATCAGGATGGATGCGAGTCAAATATGTTTGTTAACGTGTTTATTTCACAATAACACATACAAATCATTAAATGATTATTATATTTAAGGTTAAGGCAAGCTGTTATTATTACACATTACACAAATTTTATTGTCCTCTAACTGCATGTGAGAAGAAAGTGTGAGATGATTAGATGTCAGAACTAACTATTCTACCATGGTAATATCTTGACATGTACTGTAGTATACCATACATTCACCTCCTATGACTGAGCATGCTGCTATTTAGAAAAGTACATAGTTGAGTATTGGATTACAACAGACGACTTGTGTAGACATGTCAAGAAGTTAAGTTGAGCTAAACATAACTGACCCTAGCTGTATTTAATTTTTTTCATATAATATAGTGGCATTTTTATTGCATATGACGATAAAATAATGAATAAAAAAAATAACCAACCACACTGTCCATCGCATTAACCCACAGAGATTCATCATGCAAAATTCATGCAAACAAGCACCATATATATTCAGCCTATAGTCTTTCTCCTGAGGGGGGAAATGGCCAGCAACAGACCGCTATGTGCATGCAAATAAAGATCAATGAGCTGCTCAAATACAAAAATAAGGCAAGGCTGAGCTCAATACAATTGTACACTAGAATAAATATGCCACTAATACTCATTGTTTTTAAGTTGCTATCATCTTCTGAATATGCATCTGGATCAGTCTGTAATTTCATGAATGCTGTTATATTGAAGTGTTGAAAATGAAGTACAAGGAATAGAGGGGATACATACACAAAAAACATATTTAAGAAATATATAAAAGTGGCTAAGCATTAATATTTTAACACCATATCACACTACTTGTAAAAGAACAAGAACAACACAAAAACAGAACACGGGTTGTGTTTTTTACAGCTCCTTCAGATATTATCCCTCCCAAATTTAACATTTTGTAGACTTGAGTCCTTTTTTGAGATCATCTGTAGGAGATGTAATATTTGGCGGTTGGACAGATGTTCTCTCTGGTTAAGTTCTGCAGTGAATGCGTCAGACGCCAAGAACTCCTCTGAAGCCGTCCCTGGCAGCAGAAACTGTTGCGCCAGCCCTCCGAAGCTCCTGCAGGTTAAGCAGGATTGACCAAAAACCTGTAGGTCTGATTTATTTTGAAAGACTCAATAGTACGGTGAGCAGATGGGAATGAGATGAAATACGGGACAGGGGAGTTGGGGGCGGGCGAGGTCACGCGGTCACAGTGGGAATGAACATGAGAGTAAAAACAACGTCATAACACGGCCCACGCAGTAGCTGTTTATTCATTTGCAGTACTACTGTACCCAGTTTTCGTTGTTTTTCTGAACAACAGCCATAATTCATTTAGGATATGAATTGCTGTAACCGATGCAGATCTGGCAAACCAAAAGTGTTTCACAATGATCAGGATTTAATGTTTTATCAGGCTGTAACTAATGAAAACTCTGGTTTACTCTGATTTCCGGGACAATCCCCACAGGCTGCTGTAGTAGAATTATGACCTAATCACATACCACTAGTACATCTACTTAACATGTACATAGTGTATATGTTTGTGTTTGGTCAGTGGAAACCTGGCCAGCAGCACAGAAGTGAGCGGGAGCGAGACCCAGAGATGGGGAGAAAGATGTTACCATAGCAACTGAGCAAGAGAAAAGGTATATATGCTTGACGTAATGCATGATGCTGTGGGGTTTAAGTGTCTCTGCATGTGTAGAGTTTAACTCTCACCAAATAATAATGTTAGAGCATCTCACGGTCATTTCACACCTGTATATGTTTTAATGTTTTACCATGCAGGTTGAACACATTTTCAAGAGCCCCGGTCCAAAGTTATAGCTTTGATTTCAGCAGCAACCAACTGCCCTGAGGTTTTTCCTGGAAATACAAATTTTTAAATGAAATTGAAATCTATATCAGGGCATCACAATGGATGAGATCGTTTGTGCTTCTGTGTCACAACATTAACTTCTTGTTTCGTGGATTGAGGTCCAGTTTTCTGTCAAACTTCCCAGTCCACATTGATCTTGGCTAGGATAAGCATATAGAAGGATAGGTTGACAGATGATCAAGCATGCTGTCAGTATCTGCGGCTTTATCTATGGTGAAATGCAAATGCAACTTCAAGTCTGTTCTGGCACAACAAAATGCCATATTCCTTCAACACAAAGCTCAGTATTGGTTGTGCCATTGGTGTAAAAAGTTTGGGCCTATGCCAAGTGGATTGTGTAGATGACCTTTGACCAACTTTCCCCAACTAATCTCACACAACGTCCCATATGAGTGTCGGGTAAATAGCTTGATAAAAAGGTATCATGTAGGCCGTGTGTGCTTTAAATGAATGAGTTCATGAACCATGTCATCCAGCAATATCTAAAGATAGTGTTTTTATTGCTGTTCCCAACAGTGAGCCAAAGTCAAGACTCCATGACTCCAGTGCAGGTGGTGGGAGAGTTAGAAAATTTGTACATACAAACCCTTTTTTGTAAATTTCTTATATATTCTTCTGTCTTATTTGCTGCTGTAATGCCCGAATTTCCCAATTGTGGGATGAATAAAGGTATATCTTATCTTATCTTATGTCAGGACTGGCGTCTGTTCCACCAGCTTCTCTACTTTGATGCGATTTCCCAATCAACGTTTTTTTCATCCATCTTTCTGAAAATGTAGTATGTCTATGGGGGCTTTCCTTTAGAGCACTTGCTATAAGAAATTGAAACATTTGTAATTTTGCTAAAGTTGAACACTATGATTTTGTGAGGATGGGCAAAAAACTGAAACACTCATGAAGAATTACGAGTGTGGGAACCTTTAAACCTGACATCACTGCTGGCAATGACTTGCGGCACAGGACTCATTGGAAAAGGACATTGCTACAGGCTGCTAAAAAGCAGACATATAAAACAGTGACAGTGGGTTTTTAAATATCATTTTTTATCTTTATCCTTATGTTCAGAAGGCCTCTGTTCCAAAGCCTCTGACCCAACAGCTGTATCCGGAGGCAGCGTGTTTTCTGCTTGTCCATCCGTCCCACTCATTTAAGTGCGAAATCTCAGCAACACTGTTAAGGAATATCTTCAAATGTGATTTAGTAGTTAACTTGGACTCAAGACTGAACATTTAGTGGTCGAAGATCATTTCAAATTTCTTCAAATCTGGACTAAAGGATTAGAATTTATGACCACACTTTTTGTGAATTTGATTTATCAGGAATGTCTGGACAGATTTTGGGAATTCAACCTTTGGCGGTCAAAGGTCAAGGTCACTGACTTCTGAAAACATGTCTTTTGACATTATGAATGCAATATCTCTGTAATGCCTTGCAGAAAAATTCTTTGAATTATGGCACTAAAATGTACTTTTACTTTCGAGGTGAACTGATTAGATTTTGGTGGTCGAAGGTCACTATGGCCATGCACAAAACATTTTTGGCCATGCCTCAATTATTCAAACACTATAATGTGGATGTTATTGACATGCGTCTGTCGTGGCGGTCAAATTTCATAAACATAAACATATGCAACAGTAACTTACATGATGACGTGCGTCTCTTCTCAGTCATAATCATACTTTTTCTTCAGATTGAATCGTTTCCATTCGTGCATGGCGCGTCACGTTAAATGCCGCTGCTGCATTGGCTTGTGGGGCGTCTATGTCTCCCTTCCTTTCGCATAGGAAGGTCCAGTGTACCCTATGCTAAAGGAGAGAGGAAAAGAAGCATTGAAGCTCCTTTCCTATGCATTTGGAGAATCCGAACAGCTCTTATCATGGCAGCCGATCAAATACTTCTGGGTCACACATTTTACAATTCAACCTCAACCCATGACCATGTTTCCTGCACCTTGACTGGTTGGTGGTGATTCTAATTAAAAAGCAACGATACAAATGTCAGTGGGACTTCTAGTGAGGTTTTCTTACTCCTGCAACAAAGCCCAAACACACACACATACAACACACAGACACACACACAGGTGAGGAAAAGCCTGCTGCCATAGAGAAGGGGCGAGAATCACATCAACAAGAATACTGATGCACACTTTTATGTCATATTGTTAATTTGGGGAAAAGTTGCAGAGCAGATAACATGTTTGCAATGCAGGAGAGTGAAAAGAGGTTTAAAATCCGAGGACAAGCACTGCTTTTGAATTATACGGATGCCTTAAGGTCAACGCACGGTGAGCATTGCAGTAGAAACGTTGAACATAACAGCTCAGTTATATCGACCTACATCTAGACCTACTGTTATTATCAGTCTGCTTTGTGTCTGAATGGCTTGACCACCATATTGTGCATCCTCGGGTTCAAGGTTTAAATGCTGTGAAGTTAATGACTCCCACGCAGGTCGGTGTTGCTTTAAAAAGGTTCAGTCATTTATTTTATTTTTTTTGTGTGGATTACCAGCCTTATTCGACACAGCGAAGCCACAAACATACGTTTAATGTCTTGGAAATGACAGCATGCCCATTGCTCTACTTTGAATCATATAATTTTTTAGCATATTGGCAGCTTTCTGGGCTTCGAAATGTTCACACACACACACACACACACACACACACACACACACACACACACACACACACACCAGATTGAGGCTATAAACAGCTAAGAGCGGCAGCCGAAGCAGCTGGTATGGGTTTGGTTCGAGCAGTGGGACCTCCCTCCGGGCACCTGACAGTCACTAATGCTGAACAGGCAGGGAGCGAGATTGAGGTGCGGTCATGCAGATACACACACACACACACACACACACACACACACACACACACACACACACACGTTTACCTCACACTCTGGCACACATGGTTTCCTTCTTAAACTTCGTAGTGTACACACACACACACACACACACACACACACACAGCACTGTATCTATTGACCAGCTTGATGAGACACAGCACTTGTGCGATGCAGGTTTTGCTTGGCTGACTTGGTAAGGGTGGTGGTGATCTGAGTGTGTGTATGTGTGTGTGTGTGTGTGCGCGCGCACGTAATTGTGTGTCTATTCCCACAAGGTAGAAAACCGGTTTCTCTGTTGTCAGTTGCGTTTAGTGCAGCCATCGGTGATCTTGTTAGCCACAAGCTTACTGGCTGCGGTGCCGGCCAGTAAAATGAATGCGAGGTCAGAGGGCAATTGGTGTTTTCAATTGGAGGACAGAGGAATCTGAGAGAAGCGAGGTGGAGACGGGTAAAGGTGAAGATGAAAGAGAGATGGTGTGAAACTATCAGAAAAGGGAAGAGGCAAGGGGGACAAAGGCTGCTAAGAGAATGAAAGAATAAAAGGTTAGATGGTGGAAAAGTAAATGTTTTTAGGTTTCTGCAGTAAGAATTAGATTATGGCTACCAATAATTGTTAAATGTTGTTAAAGTTGAGCAATTTGATCCTGATAAATTCTGATTGCTTTGGATTGTAGTTTTCATTGCCACAGTTGGAAGAATCAACTGTATGACAGGACATTGTGAAGAAACGTGCCATATTTCTTTTGTCAAACATTATCCCATCCATCAAATCAAGAGTAGATGAATATGACTGACACAATCAACCACTGTGAGAAATATTCATACACATATCATTTGAAAGTGTGATTTAAATGTACTTTTATTCGCTACTATTCCCATAATCACACACAAACACTTAAATGCCTTCATCTGAATGAATTCAATGTTTAAATGTCACCTAACAAGATTAAATAACTTAACATTTTAACATTATTTGTAACAGTTTACTTGGTTGTTGGTATTTGGGTTGTATGGATTTTATGTAAATGATAAGGAATCAACGTTAACTATGGCGCTTGATTTAGTTAAACTCAAAATTTAGTAATTGTATTTTTTTGCTTGTATCAACAAAAAATTTTAAATATCAAACTTTCAAATATCGAATGTAATGTTCTGCTGCTAGGGGTCTCCCAATGGAAACAAAAGCAAAAGACAAGAGTTTAGTGATGTCATGAAGTAGCGTGCGGTCTTGCTAGATGTCATGATTTTTTTTCAGAGTTACTTATTCAGGAGGTTTTAATCAGGAGCTGAAGTTTCCTCAGAGGCTTACTCCTCTGCCAAACGAACCCTGTGATACATGTTCGCCAATTTTGTAAGACCTTTGCTGTAACCATTTCAGCGTATAGTGTGTGTTTACGTGTCTTTTTTATGTTCACCTTCTGCTCGAGATTTGTTGCACCCTTGCGATAAAGACCCTCTGGAAATGAGCATCAACTAAATGCCTGTGAACACAAATAGAGGAGATACTTAGAAGATTAATACAGAGAGCGATAGATCTCTCAACGCTAATATGGGATTTTACACCTGGACATGAACCTGTAAGTAGAGACAAAGGGAGAGTGACAGAGGTTGAAGTGATTGCCACAGATTTCCAGCGGCATTTATGAGCTCCGAGTACAGACGCCGTGATGTGATCATAAATCTCCGTTGCTGCTCAAAGTGATGGATGGATGGAGGAGTAAATGGAGCGTTTGGGCACACGTCTTTTTTTTCCTTCGGAGAGACTAGTATTTGGCAGGAAACTGAGACAATAAATAATGCATGAGTATGGATGGACGGTATCTTGTTATCTTGTGTTAGCTGTATGTCGACATCTTCTCCCCCTGCCCTTGCCCCACGGGCTAACATGTCCATATGATGGGAATGTCAGCTGACAAGAAGTTCTGTGCAGCACACTGCTAACATGTACAGACTTTGATTTCTTCCTTGAAAATTAGACTATATTCCTTCTAACGTCATGCTCTTGTGCTCCATTACATGGTGAATTTGTGCTGACAGAAAATTCTGAGACAACTTACAAAAGTGTACACCTTTTTGTATTACGATGTTGGCAATCGACAAAGGCAAATCTCATGTCAATGACACCAGAACAAAAACAAGCATTAGATAATTGTTTCAGCTGTAATAATTGACGATAAGAATGTGTGAGCACTTGTCTGCCGTGTGTCTCAAGGTGAGATTTAATTATTTTGTCTAATTATGTTGTCATGTGATAAGTTATGTTTACTTCCTTTATGTCTTGCTTTACTTCCCTGATTGTCTGCTGCTGCCGTAACAGTGGGTGGTAGAATTGAGGCGAAATGATTAAAAAAAAATGCTACGGTTTTCATGTCTTACAAAGACAGAGGCAAAATATGTTGAGCTGCTCAGGGTAGCTTCATTCAGAGATAAGTGATGATTATGTGATCATGGGAGTGTTGTTTGTGGTTAATCAGCTGTCAGGCATGAGACAGGAGCTATTTACGTCGCACCGTACCTTTCAGCCGTGCTCGCAGTCGGACTCTAGCCATGTCTGTTGGTCCACCACTTTGGTCTGGACTAAAATGTCTCAGCAACTATCAAATTAATTGGTTTTAAATTTGGTGTAAGCATTCATGGTGCCCAGAAGATTAATCATAAACACGTTAGTGATCCCCCGATAGTTCCTCCAGAGTTGGGATGGGCAATCTTTTTCCTGGCAAGGGCCATTTCAATTTTTACAACATACCCTTGTGGGCCATACTAAATAACTGAACACGTTATATTTCATTTGTCTTTGTGTATCTGTCGCCATGTGTCTTTTGTCCTTTTCTGTTTTTTATATATATTATTTGTGCTAGCGCATTGCCAACTTAGACCTGCATTGTGTGCATTGTACAAATATAAATTTTCACAACATTTTCAACTATTGTCGTTTAGATAATATCATTATTACAATATCTATAAAACTACAACATAGGCAGCTATCACAAATAAATGTTAATCAAATATGCCCACTGTTGTTACTGCGTGAATGGATTTTTAACCATAACCCAACCCACTAGCCTAGCAACATAATGAGGCTACAAACAACCCATAATGCATCACAGTTTAAAGATCGTAGTTACATGGGTTCTGGGTCCATTCAAAAAGAATATCTGTTGTAATTAGACACATAATTGTCTTTAAATACAGCAGAATGGTGTTTGTTTACAGTGCTACCAGACATAGGTATATATGGCCATTTGAATTCAAGATGGCTTTGGCGTACTCTGTGACTAATGATTAAAATAATGACATAGAAAAGTATTTGCAAATGGCAAATACCTTGAATGGAAAATTCTTAAAAAATGGCAACCAATAAATAATATCAATCTTATCTAAAGTAATTAAATAATGTGTGAATTTCCAATTTTTTGAAAACTCACATTAATTATATTTAGAATTATTTGTTTTATTATAAGTTTGACCTTAAACACCGCTGCATGGGTCTAGGTGCTTGATGATGAATTGTATAATAATATAAATACATATATCTCAGAAGCCAAAGCCCGGCTGTCAGCCTTTGGCTGACATCGGGGATGAACATTGCATTGTTCCAAAGCCGTAATCAGATCCGAAGTAGATCTAACATATACTTTGTGATATATGATCCAATGTTGGATTACAGATAATTAATCGGCTTAATCTAAAAGACCTTAATTCCATGGTAAACAAGTCAGACCAATGAGTAAAGGTCATGTGTGAAGAGCTATGCAGACTCATTTACTTGGGTTATTGTCCGTCTTTAGTTTAGTTAGACTTTTATGTGAGTCACTGAATGGGTATGATTATAAATAAAAGAGTGCATCTCCTTTCAATGCAAAGATCTTACTTTAGAGCTGTGCGTGTGAGATCAACCAACACGAGAAAGAGTTCAAAGTACTACTGTATAATATATATATACTGTATATAGAATACTGCAGTCAATTTGTTCAGGTTGCATCATCTGAGACTCTGCGTGTAGCATCATTAAAAATTAAACACTTCTCATTTACTCTGAGGAATATCCTGTTTTATATACCTACTTCAGTATCAATAGAATTTATGCCTACTCCCCAAGGCCTTTCAGTGTGTACTGTAGGTATGGTCGATATTCAATGCAGTGCAGGGAATCGCATATGTGATGCAAGTGCCTTAGAGGGAAGTGAACCTCTAACCTTGACAGTGTTGGTACCTTTCTGTCTTCACACGCAGGACGTCATGCAGACATATCGTCCGACCCTGACATGAAATATCACAAAGCGATTTAAAGCCATCATTACACCAACAAAGCACCCAAAAGCCCTGATAGATGGCTGACGACTGTCACCTTTAATCTGCTTTACCACAGCAGCCAATGATATGGTCCGAGTTAATGATGCAACCCGCCCACCCTCTTTCCGATATCAACTTAGCATGCGTACACACAGACGCCCTTCAGCAGAGCTTACAGTGTCTGTGATATGGTGCTGCAAAGCCAGTAGCACACTGAGATTTCCGACTTTTATTCTCTGTCTCTATTGAGGATTAAACTTAAAGCTAATCATGATTCTCTTCTAATATTTAAAAGAACGTATTCACAGATATTGAATATATTGTCCATAGTTGAGTGTTCATATATGTACAATCACCTGCAGTAAGGAACCGAAATTTTTTCGTAATCTTTGAATGAGTTAAATATAGTAACATTAGGGGGGGACCTGACCTCTGTGTAAATCGGCATGTTTGCTACATCGTGTTGTGCTTCGTTCCGGTTCCACTGCGACTCGGCAGGTCGGAAAAAATCACCACCCCGACTTCTGGGGAGTTCCGAGGTTCATACAGTTGCAGGAAACGGTCCAGAATACGTCGCATTCACTTTGAATTTCCAGCACTGCGAGAAACCGGAAATGGAATTACGGGTGCACTACCATACAGTGTCCCCTGTCGGACGCTCAGTTGGTCGCGGTTTGCAACTTTACCACCAGATGCTGCCAGAAAAATACAAAAATTACACACTGGGGCTTTGAACTAAATGCAGCTATATGGACAATTCACTTTTTCCCCAAACATGGAATACAGAAAACACATCTATCTTTGTTCTTGCAAGAGCTGCACTTTGATGCATCGAATCACTGTAAACTGTCATTTGATCTTTAGTACTAACTAACCACTCGCTTATCACATGATAGATGAAAACAGGCTCTGCTTTTTTTTTATTCATCTGTACAGGTTACTGCTTTTGTGTTCACCTGAGGTAGTTTTGGTGACAGCTACATCGGAGAAGTACGGCACAATAAAAAAAAAAGTAGACAAGTTGTCAAACGAGCAAACCAAATTCACTATTTGTGATTTTGCGTGTATACAGTGCATATGTTTCTCAGTTTCTCTGATTGCATGTACACACTTATGTTAACAACCTTTGACTAATGGCCGCTGTTTGTTCCCAGCGCTGCTCGTACTATCAGTTACATGGCTCCTCAAATTCATGCAAAGAGGAACCACGGTCCTACAGTATCAGAGGCCATTGGCCTTTAACAATTCTGTTTGTTACACTGGTTCAGCCTGTAAGAGAGCCTCCTAAGAAAGTGTGACTTTATATGACAGGAGAAATATTTAGTAAATCATGATTCTCTGTGTTGAAAAATTGTTTGATTTTCAAAGTACATGGCAAATGTTCTTCTCACGGACAACAAAGCCAACAATTAACATTAGCATTGTTCTTTGTCTTAATACTTAACAACGTCCCAACCCTGTCTGTGGCCCCAAGCCGCCAAGCTTTTCTGAAGATGAATGGATTGCTAAGTAAAATGTTACTGTAGTTGATTACTTAAGTAAGAAATAATGCATGGGGAATTACATTTTACATTAGTCACCACAGTTTGTTTTGCCGTCTTACTTGGAGGTTGCCGAGGATGAGGCAGTGGGCAGACTGGTGCAGGATATTGTTTAGGTGTGGGCAAGGTTGGGGGTCTCTTAACTAAAGAGGAGAACGGATGCTGACTAACTGTCTAATACACAAACATCTGCAAAAGCAGTGTATTCCAACTATGTATTTCCTTGAAACGTGGTTACCGCTGTCGACGTTTTTGCCTTCAAGCTGACTCCAGCTGGACTGCGCTTCAAACTTCTCAAAGCAAATTTTCAAGCCTGATAGGGAGCGTTTGCTTTCAGGTTTGTGGACTGTGGATTTGTCTGCCCCACTTTAATCCCTTTCTTTCTCATGTGAAATAATTTACACTGAACCTTTTTTAAGGACAATATTTTGGTAAAGTCATCATGTTGTATGTCTGGCCCTCTCGGATCATGCATGAACACACACTGTCACATATTTCATCCTGTGCTTAACAATTAGCCTAACAATGCAATGCTGCCCCAAAGCCCCAATTATTCTTAAAACAATAGTTCTCCCTGACAAAAATCATAAATTGGAACTTCAAACACACACACAGAGGGGTAGATGAATGTGTGTTTGTAGGCGTGTGTGTAGCTGCTGGTCGATAGTGCAAACTGTGCAAAGCTTGGGTCATAAGTCTTCAAGGGGATTAAGGCTGTTGTCCTAGTTCTAACCTGCAACCACACACACACACACGCACAAACACGACATGCATACGAGGAAGCAGCACACGCGTGCACACACACAGAGACAGATGCAAGTTTGCACTCAATGCACACAAGAGGGCCACTTTCACTGCTGTTCCTGTTTCACGTTCACTAAAGAAATTTTCAAAGGTGACACGCACACGCGCACATGCACACACACTATGTGTGTGTTTCAGGCTTGGATAGTTTCAGAGCCACAGGCTAGGTGGTGATGCTAGGCAGGACCAGTTTCACGACAATAACCAATGTCAAATATCAGACATTATCAAATCTCAGTGGTTAATTCATTCATATCATGTTGGTCCCTATATCTTTATACCTGGTAGTATTCACTAAATGTCTGTGGATATTCACATTCATCCAGGTCATAGGATATGGTTATTCACTAACGAGATTAAATCAAATTGAATAATCCGAAAGTTATATGAAAACTCCTGTTTTGACAGTCAACTATAAAGATTCTCTTGACAGGTACAAGTGTGCAGAGTCACTGTACCTGACCAGGATATAGCCTTGCACATACTCTACCGGGCTCCTTGGCTAGTCACCTCAAATCACATTTTATTGGATAGATTTATGTTACTTTGCCTGAGTGCAGGATGAGTCATCAGAAATATTTTTTGTTCTGTTTTGCAGTTACGAGATAACGTCAAAACCATTTCCGACACATATTGAGTCTTTAACGAGAGACAGGGGCACAAGATTAGTATTTTTTTTAATTACTGTCTTATTATAAACCTAAAAGCAGGTCAGGGGAGTCCGAGGTGTCAAGGCGAAATTCATCCAGTCGGCCTTCTTGTACTGTAAGTGTGCTGCTCATGTACCTGCACCCTTCAAGGACTGACACTTCACTGACGCTTACAAGAACCACAAATGCACCTCTCGCTCACCTGTCTGTTATAACAGCCCTTTAAATACAGAACAACACAGTCCACTGACGCGTGGAAGACGGCCGTTTCCGGGATCTTTCTAACATCGATCTGCAGCCCTTGTTCAGCTTCTCTGCTGCAGGCTATACATCAGTAAAACCACAGTGTGTGTTGTCCGCCAGAGCAGTCAAAACTTTCCGTGTGAGGCTGACCACTGACTCTCTGCATGCCCCCGTGCCCTGGGGGTTGTGTTTAAGGCTCCTAGTGGTAAGAAAATCCTGTTCACTAGCAGAGATTTTGTCATAGGGATCAAAATGCATTTAGGTATGAATCACTAAGATCCAAAATCCTTTACATTTGCTCGCCCCAAAAACTTAAAACTTAACTGGCAGGACACTGCAAGATTTTGGGCAGTTGAGGAAAGTCATGAAATCTAAATATATAAAATCTGTTTGCATATATTATCATGAAAATTTATAGCCTGGCATAGCCAGACTAATACTGAATTACATATTAGTGTAGGACCTCTCGGTTCATTTTTGATTTCCAAGAGGCGTTACCTCCGGATGCAGATCAAAACGGACAGACCTACAACCAATGAGAGCAACGAATCATGTCAGGTCTGTTGAGCGACGCGACAAAAAGTCAACAGACCAGAGCAGAGAGGAGATGCATGTGAAGATGATTCCACAATGTCTGTGAACGAGTGTTGTTGTTTTTGTGGGAGAAATTTGTGGGAGATATCGGGTACTTTTAGTCAAATGCTCGTTCATTAGCGGCATTATCAGTTGTAATTTGACAGGTGCGTTTTCTGCCGGGGAAATCACTTCCCAGTGGTGGGGATCAGGACCGAGTCTGGCTCCCAGGCTAGAAAATGTGTATATTTCAAATTGATGTTCTCCATCACTGACAAGAAAGTAAAATGTGTTGCCTCATATTTAAGTGGGCCCGGTGGAGTGGTGTCATTATCAGTCAGATCAAGGAATAGGTGTCTGATCTGATTCAGCATTTTTGATATCAAGTCTTAGGGAGATGTCTTATTTTGTTCAGGGCCCCATCCTCGGTGGCTCGCACTGCAGAAATGGTTCAAAATGAATTAAATCATATTAGGGTCTTTCCGAGTTAGATGGACAGGGTTTCTTGTATTTTTCTTCATATGTATGTATATGTATCTCAATATTTGGCCAAATGCCATTGGTAAAGGTTCCTTAGGAAGACAAGTGTTGATCACCGTTTGTTTCTCTGTCTTCCAAAATCATTTAAAAAGCTTATTACGTCCCTGTGTTTGCTGAGACTGCGGATTATTTTCTTTGCAATCTTTTGACCCGCCTACTGATTATTGATCAGTAATAACATTACTAATCTTAATGGTCAATCTGTGTCGGTGTCCATTGTTCTATTAGCGCCTCCTTAACAAGTCTAGCTGTACGAAGTGTCCACATGTCAGGATCCTTTCTTGCCGGCTGTAAAATGCTTATAGCCATTAGCATTACAGGATACGATTGGCAGGAGTTACGACATTAAACGCTGCCGTTCTTATGGATCCATTCGCAGGGTTCCTGCTACTTTTCTAAATCCCCCTCTGCCCAATAGGAGGTCCCATCCCATGTGGCTACATAGCATCTTTTTCCATTAAACATTGCTATCCCCATGGCAGCAGTTTATGCTGACTCATCGCCCCCATGGGCTTCCGGTTGGAATTTGAAATATTCATGGTCTTTTTCTGGTCTACTCGATGCCGATGGCAATGGAAAAGCTGTCCAGGGCCATTAAAGAACATGCAAAGGGTGCGGTCGTCTGTGTGTTGTTTCATGTGGTTGCGTTTGCAGATAGATCGAGTAGGGCCGCACAAGTTCTGCAGGGCCCTTAATTTTTTTTCCCCCCTAATTGTTTCCGAAGGTCAGATTTCTACTAAGCCACAAGGCAGTAAATATGGATATCTGTCATTATTAAATTAACCTGTCACCATAAACTGTGTTTGATGGGATGAGCGTCCCAAAAACAGGACAGAAGTTCAACCTCTGATCTTAGCAGGATTATTAAAAAACTGTGTCCAATAATTAAGGAAAATCGTAAAGTGGCCACAACCTTTTTTTAACCTCTTCTTGCCACAGATAAAAGGGCTTTATGATGAAACGGGCAAACGGAGTCAGACTTGTATTACAACATCTCATTGTTTCTCTAGTTAAGGTAAATTCTAACCTACCCTAATGTGTAAATGTGTTCATAGAATCACTGTGATGGACATTTTCCATCTGTGCAACATATTCTCATCAGACTCGATACTTTGTTTCTCCGAGTGACTCTTCTCTGAAGGCCTCATCTCTCTCTTTGATGAATGAACTTCTTGTGCACAGTAAAGAGGACAAAACACTGGGCCACACCAAAAAGTGCAGGTTTCCCAGCTTGCTGGAGTGTTGGTGCCTTAAGACTCAAGCCCACAAATACAGCTAATCAATTAATAAAACCGTTTATTTTTATATATTTTTTTTTAACCTGTCCTGCCCCGCAGCCTGGTATACAGTATGAGGAGCTGAATACCCTATTGTACCAAACAGATTTTACTTCAACAAGAGAGTTTTAATATACTCCCTTGTCTGTTTTATTATTTATTTAGTTATGTTATGATTTGTCACCGGGCCGGACAGAGGGACAGTAATGGGGGTGTGGGCACAAACAGACACCACAGAGAAGGGACCATACCTGCAAGACAACGGGGATGGGGGGTGGGGACAACAGAAAACAACAGAGGAGAACAACAATTGCACAAAGCAAACCTGCAAGAGAACGGGGAAGGGGACTTGGGGCGGAGAGAGACAAAGAAAACAAAGACAAAGAGACAGCCAGCCGAACGACAGCAATAAACAGTTGATATAACTAAACTAAAACAACTGTGGGAAAATGAAAAGGAGGAACAGTCGGGCAAAATAAATTAACAACACCGCACAGGCATGAGAACTAGAATAATAAAAATAGATTTAAATAAATAACTTAATGAAAAGCATAAAGAGTAATTCTACCTGTTGATAACCATGGACAACTTAAATTTGTGTGTGTGTGTGTGTGTGTGTGTGTGTGTGTGTGTGTGTGTGTGTGTGTGTGTGTGTGTGTGTGTGTGTGTGTGTGTGTGTGTGTGTGTGTGTGTGTGTGTGTGTGTGTGTGTGTGTGTGTGTGTGTGTGTGTGTGTGTGTGTGCATAAGCCTGTTGCAGAATTTCATGGTTTGCTGGCTTATCTCAGTATCATCTTGATTTTTGTTTGGTCTGTGGCAAACATATGTCATTGTTGTTTTCCTTTTACATTTTCTCACATTTTTGTCATTTAAAATGGATCAAATTGAAAAAGTAATTGATAAACTGATTTATTATTTTACATATCTAAATTCGTTACACATTAGATAATGTGTATCTATAAGTAAATCCCATTCCATGTGTCTTGGGTCGGCACCGTTCAGACGCACATCGTGTTCTGAATCGGCCGTGAAGGTCAGCGTGTTATCAAGCAGGCAGCTCAAAATGTCATCTCACGGCACAGTGAACTGTTCACACTTCCTGCTAATAAAGATTTCTGGTCCACAACATGAGCCATTGTCGGTGTGCTCTGCATTTTAAAGACGAGAGAGAAGCTCCGCACGGGAGTTAGAATACAAATGATCACTGGCTATTTTTAGTGCTCTGTATGTCGGCACACGCTAAAGCACCCAAGCGCATGCACGTGACACACACACACACACACAGACAATAACACAAAGACACATGCAGAGACAGCACAATCTGGCCTGCCCTAACAATGAGAAATAGCTACAAAGGTGCAAGTGCGTGAGAGGAGGGAAGGCGGAGCGAGAACAAGAGCGCAGTAGGGAGCGGACAGTGGAGATGAAGAGGAAAGGACAGGAAGGCCATACAAGATGCAAAGCATGTTACTATTAATTTGAATATCAGAGGGCCGCACATATTGACTTTGTAATGGAAGCGTCGTTTGTCTCGCTTTGCCGTTTCGATTGAATGTTGTTCTAACACGCAGTGAACAGCAGCCCCCGTGTACATTTAAAGTCACATTTTCAATTAGCATGGTTGGAAAAATGTCATTTGTCAATACTGAGTGATTAGAGTAGCAATCGGTTCAATATGCAGGTATCGCCTTAAAAATAATGGAGTAATATTCAAAGGGCGTGTAGTCATCAACAGCAATCTCTTTCAGACAATCTCTTTTCTGGTGGAGTAGGAAAAACTGTAACTGGTGAGGTTTCAATGAGAGTGACTGATCAAGCTGCATCTAACCGTGTCTCTTTTGAAAACATGCAATCAATATTATTATCTAAAATGCAATCATTAATAAGAAAGGACTTGTTTGACAGAGACCGTACGTTTAAAAGTGCCATACTCAGGCTGATTGGGAGAGTTTCCTCAGGGGGCAGATTAGCCGATGGGGGTTTGTGTGTGTGTTTATGGATCTCCGATTGTCGGGATTAACTCTACGAGTCAGTTTCATGTTATGTCTGGCGTTGATTGAGACAGGAATTGATTAATAAGAGTCACTGGGTTGAGGCCTACAGCAGGGGGAGCTGGTGGTTGTTATGGGTGGTTGTGGGGAGAGCACCATGGTTCACGTGAGGTCAGGTGTCGATCATGTGACGGTGTCGATGATGGCGATCGGACCCCGGCTGGACAGCTCAATGTCGGTTGTCTATGTGGTGCAGGATGGTGTGGTTAATGTTCGTAAGTAGAGTTAGTAGCTGGGATCCCAGATGAATGTCGTTGTGCCTAAAAGGGTCCTTAAACGATTATAACTGTCAATAAAAACAGCACCATGCTCCTGAAAAGCAGTGTGCATTTAATTGCTGCAGTAAGCAGGATTTGCAATAAATAGTTTGCAGCTCTTCCCTCTATTACTTGGGGTTTTACCCCCAATACAGCAATCAGTGAATCTTTAGGGATGTTGGCATGGAAGACCTTATCCCAAAATGGCCTCAGTTTGGAGCATGCCCAGAATATGTGTAAATGATTACCCATGTGTGTTCCACAGCTTCTCCAACATTTGTTACTGTGTTTTTGCCACTATGTGTGGTGTTCGCAAATATCTAGTGAAAACTTTCCACTTGAACTCCCTCCATATGTTTGAGCTGGTTACCAAATGAGCTTTCATCACAGATTACCTCCCAGTCCTCCCTCGATATCTCTTGTGGCATCTCAGCCTCCCATCTCTCTTTAATTTGTAATGAATTATTTGGGTTCAAAAGTAAAAATTCCTGGTAAAATCTGGAGATTACTTTTGCCTCATCATTTCCCAATTGTAAATCCATCAGAAATTGCTCTACTCCTGTGGGATTTACAATTGTGTTGTTGGAAGGTGCTTCAGTTGTAGATGCCTGAAAAAGTCCATTTTGGGGAGGAGGAACTTATTCCCTAATTTCTCAAATGGCTTCCTAGTGCCCTTCTCACATAGTTGATGGATATATTTAAGTCCATATTCCGACCATCTTTTAAATTCTATATCTAGTTGGGCAGGTGTGAAATTCATAATTGAGCCTATCCTTGTCAGTGAAGAAATTAGTCTTGGTAGTTTAAACGAGGATTGTACTTCTCTCCAGATCTTTAGGGTGGACATTGTCCACTCTCCCATCTCAGTGTTTTTCAGAGATACATCTAAAAAGGGTAGACG
The DNA here is from genome assembly GCF_022379125.1 of Scophthalmus maximus. Lineage (NCBI taxonomy): Eukaryota > Metazoa > Chordata > Actinopteri > Pleuronectiformes > Scophthalmidae > Scophthalmus > Scophthalmus maximus. The sequence goes on along the minus strand of NC_061529.1, from coordinate 16,780,019 downwards.
TTGTTGACATATACTTTTATACTTTTTATACTTTTGATATTGAGCCATCGTGTGTCTGTGAGGTCCCTGAGCCACGCTGTCAAAGGTTTTAGTTGTGCTGCCCAAAAGTAATATCTAAGATTTGGGAGTCCTAGTCCTCTTGCCTTTTTGGAGAGTTGCAAAGTTTTAAGTCTGACCCTTGGACTTTTCCCCTGCCAAATGAATCTGCAGAACATCCGGTCTAATTTTTCAAATGTGCATTTAGGTATCTCTACTGGTAGCATTTGTAATAGATAGAGAAACCTGGGCAGTACATTCATCCTTATGCTCTCCACGCGTCCTAGCAGGGATGAAGGGAGCGCCGTCCACCTGTCCATATCATTGCTAATGTTTTAAATTATTTTCTTATAATTTGCATCATACATTATCTTAAATGATGGGGGGTTATATATCCCGAGATACTTAATACCTTCTTTGGGCCATTTAAGGCCACTGCCATCTATGAATTGCTGCAAGACTTTGCTTCCTATACTCATAGCCTCAGTTTGATCTAATTTCACCTTATATCCTGAGTAGAATCCAAATTTAGAAATGATCTCTTTTAAGTGTGGGACTGTTAATGTAGGTTCTGTCAAGTAGAGCAGCACATCGTCTGCATGTAACGCAATTTTATGGTTTTCTCCATTAATTATTATGCCTTTTATCTTGTTATCCTCTCTGATGAGCTGAGCCAATGGCTCTATACTAACCACAAACAGGAGTGGGGACGATGTGCATCCCTGCCTGCATCCGCGTTGTAATGTGAAGGCCTTCGAACCTATATCCATTTACTTTAACTGATGCCTGTGGGCTCAAGTATAGTGCTTGAATCCATTTCAATTTAAAAAGTTTTTTCAGGGTTTGAATTAGGAACTGCCAAGATACGTGTGGTCAAAAGCCTTATGTGCCTCAAGTGATAGAACCACTGCCTCCTGCTTCTTCCCCTGTGAATGCATTATTAAATTTAGCAGTCTACGGATATTATCTCCATAATACCTTGCGTTGATAAAACCAGTTTGATCTGGATGTATAATGTGGGTGCTGATTTTGCTCACTCGTTTAGCCAGAATGGTTGTTAATATGCGAAGGTCTCCATTCAGTAGTGATATAGGCCAATATGACAGGCATTCTGTAGGATCTTTGCCCTCTTTGTGTATAACTACTATTGTAGCTTCATTACAGGAGGGGGCCATGATTCCGAATTTGAGAGCATGATGTATGCTTTTTCATTCTTGAGAGTGGTGTTTTCGGAACAGGTTGTCTGTCCAGAGTCAGTGACATGATGCAGTTAAAGTCTCCTCCCAACAGGAGAAGTCCTATACTATTCTGTAACAGAAAATTGAAAATACTTTTTATGAAGATTGGGTCAAAAACATTTGGGGCATAAACATTCACTAAAGATATCTCGATACCATCAATGATTCCATTTACTAAAATATATCTGCCTTCAATGTCCTTATGAATTGCTGTGGCTGTAGAATTTACTGATCTGTGTACTAAAATAGACACTCCTCTCTTCCTCCTTGATTTGTCTGAAGAGGAGTAGACTTTGTCCCCCCAGGATTTTTTTTAACTTGTCGTGCTCCATATCTGGGAGGTGGGTCTCCTGTAAAAATCCAATTTGACATCCTGTTTGTCTCAACTGGTTTAAAATCTTCTTTCTTTTGATAGGGCTATGGAGTCCTCTTACATTATAGCTTATTATTTTAAGTGATCCCATAATTTAAGGTGCATTTGATATACAATAGGTGGGGAGGCAGACATGAGGAGGGGGAGGAAGAAAAAACAAAACAAAGTAACTGCTGAAAGAAAAAGACATTATCACTGTAATAACTGAGATTGAGGCATTATAAAACCCATTAACATATGTGCTCCTCTGGAACAGAGGGATCCCGGGGGAACGAGGGGATCTGAACTGTAAGGCTACACAATCCTTTAACAGTCATGTAGAACATGGACAACCCGATAGCTCGGGGTAGGAGTATCCGGGGCTGCCCTGTTGGCTCCCGGGCCTAAGCTGCTGGTGGACAGGCAGCTATGCGAACCGCTTCTTTCGCCTCTACTACTGCTTTTTAACAGCTCAAGTAGAGCTCCAGTAGAACCGCTCTTCAGGTGGTTAAAAATCTTCAGAGAGTATGTTCTTCATTTCTTCCCGTCTTATCGAGCCTATGTCGGCTCGCAGGGAGGAGAGTAATTCCAATTTCAGCGTGTCCGCCTCCATCGCTGCGTGTTGTCTCCGGGTAGCAGGTGATGTTTGACCGGGATCCTCCTCTGTTGCTGGAGGTCCCGTCGTACTTGTATTCCCTGAGTTTCGTCGCCATTAAAATTAGTTAATTAACCAATAATGTATCCTTGAGGTTTCAGAGTGTCAATTTTAGACGTTTTGACAGTTATTCACATGGAAGGTGCTGTATATATTCTAAATTAATAGCGGCTCCATCAAAGCTCCACAGAAAGCGTGTTACACCATGGCTTGCTCGCTGACGCCCCCCAACAGATTGGTTTTAATGGCGCAATATGTTTCTTGATCTGTGCAAATAACACCCGATCAGGATCACTTTTAAAAACTCAGTAACATTAATAAAATGCTGAAGAAACCCAGATGCTCTTTTTGTGGAGCGACAGGGTGGCTGTCGTCTTGCGCAGACTCTGTTCTAAGACCACCATAAACCATAAAACTGTGTTTTATGTGTGTGTGTGTGCGTGTGTAAGAATATCTGTGCATGCTGCTTGTCTGAATCTGTGCAGCTTCTATTGGCTGTCCTTTAATATCTAATCACCATTTCCTCTGAGTCTCAAAAGGGATTGTGCGTGTGTGTGTGTGTGTGTGTCAGAGGGAAGCTGATGTAATTTCACTTGGAAATCCCATCATGAATCCTTATGGTCTCGTCTGTCTATTACTGTCAGCTTAGTGCGTGTGCGCGTATATAGTGCGAGTGTGTGAGGACGGAAAAAAGTCGACGTACGAGGATTTATTTTCACTGTGCGGAGACTGAGAATTACACGGCGCACACATCTGAAGACATAAGGCAGGCTACTGTGAGTAGCAGGTGGCTTATTTCATGCCTTTATGTTAATGTGGAAGCACACGTGAAATCCTTAAGGGCACCTCCCTTTTTTTATTCTCCCGCGTTCTTGCAAAACACTTTTGTACACTTTCTCCCCTTCCTCTCAAGCCTTTTGTTGGAATTGAAAGAGCTCTCACGGTGCCGAGAGCTGTTTACCTCGATCAAAAAGACGTTAGCAATAAAAGCGGGTGTTATTAATGAATGACATTTCCAGCGGCGCCGTTGATGAACAAGCGAGCCTTATTTCTCCTTGCCGCCCTTCGACGGGTACTCTTCTCCTCCTCACTGCCACTTGACGGACACAACACAGAGGCGGAGCACGCGGTGAAAAGCATGCCGCGTATACTCGACTCCCACTCACGGGCTGTCATCCAAATCTGTGATTAGTATTGTAGGATCAGGTTTTGTGAGCCTGCTATTGAAAAACAAAAAAATGTATTTTTGGCATTTGGCTGATATTTATCATTGGGTCACCTTCTCATGGGGCCAGGTAGGTAAGTCATTTCAATTTCATTGGAGGCCGTATCTATAACAAAAGACGGAGCTTTGAGGTTGCGTGTTTTTTTCGGTAACCGCCAGGAAGGTCTTGAGCTCCAGTCTGGGCCTGGAAGGATAAATCTCTTCTTGGAAGTGATTACTTAGCACTTGCCCCTGCCTCATTACCTGCCATGAAATGTGCCTGAGCGAGACACTTAATTCCCCCGCAGCTTCAGCCGACAGTGATCTACTGACGCTCGCCTCGGCAGCGGGTCGGAGCGGGTGCGACACCTTCTAATGTGTGGCGTGGATCGATCATCTGCAGCTTGTGATCACCTGTTTGCAGCCCGCATTTTGTGAAATTATTGACCAGTGTTATAACTGGAAGAAAATGAGCCTCGTTTCTTCTTCCGCACTCTGACAAACGTCCACCTCTGACATCAATTCTCCCACAATGCACCTGGACCAGCTCGTCATGTAGATGCCGTAACGGTCATGTTGGCCTGGTCGGAATGTGCTGGTGTTTGTGTTTTATTGTTTTGTTTTTTTTGTTAGAACAAGTCTCAGTTTCCAATGACATGAGGTCATAATTACATTAATGAATTGCGGGATGTATGAATTATTGCACAGATGGATGAAACCCATTTTGAGTCATGCTGATGAATGAGATCGCTAAAATCAGCAAGTTTTGTCATCAGTCGTGGCAAATGCAAATCATGTTCATAACTTGAATTTCGTTGCTACACGTCAGTGTTCTTGCAATTTTCAAACCCAACATACTGAAAGCTAGTTAGCACCAGCTTGTGCCAAATATGCCTTTTAATCATTTAGATTAGTCGTACCTGTGGTGTGGACTGTCATGTGATGCGACCGCTTGTGATGTGTATAAACCCCTTTTCACACACTCCTGCCAACTTCACAAGGCAATGTTTCAAATGCTCACCGCGTGCCGTTACAGCCTCAAAAGGGAAACCGGAACATGTGAAAGGACGGCAAGACCTCAAAGTATCTAAAGCTAAAGGTCAGTCTGATTTTAAACAGAATAGTATTCATTCTCAAAAAAGGAACAAAGGGGTGGAGATCCCAGCAAAAAGAACAAAAAAAACCCCCATGAGGACGCTACTGAGCAAGCGAGGCGACGGCCTGCTCATCCCCCTAAGCTGCCTAAAGAAAAGTCTGACTCAGAGAAAAAAAACGTTTGGCTACAGGTCACACAATAAAATAACAAACTAGAACACCGACCACTTTAAACCTGTGCTGGAAGAGACGGAACAACTTGAGGACAAGAACAAAATCCAAAGTCCTACAGAAGCAGTGGCGGTCGCCAGTGTGTCTTCCCCCTCCACTGCCCCAGAAAGAAAGAGAGACAAAATGAGACAACAACAAAAAAAAAAGCCAAGAACACAACCACAATAATGTCCAGTGTTGCCCATGCAGGGTCACTCGTAACGCGACACGTGGTCAGGCCGATGTGAGCGGGCTCACGGGGGGATCTGATGTGCAAGTGCAGCTGGCTGGTGTTATACAGTGTTGTACCCGAGGACGGTGAAAACTACCGGCAAGGTTCTATAATGAAGCAACAGATCATGATGAGACTGTGGGGACATATTGGACGTAAACACTGGTTTCAAATGAGAGACACCGTGTGACCTGAGTGTGAACAAATCCGTTTACAAGAAGACTCCACAGATAATCTTTAAATGTACATTTTTTGCTGGTTTGCACTTCGGCTTTATTTTTTTTTATAACAACAACAAAAACCCATGCAGCAATTTTCTTTTTGACAATTAAACCTGAGCATGTTCCCGGACTGCCACGCCGCCGAGAGAACACATGAGCAGGGAAAAACAGTGGTACAGCATTAACACAGAAATGGAAGCGGGGGTAAATTAAATCATGTTTTCCTTCTGCCAGTGTCCATTAACTCAGTGCTGACTTGAGCAGAGCACGCAGGAAGCTTTCACCCCCTGTCATGTTAATTATCACCTGGATGAAAACACTCTCTGCCCACCTCCACATTCTTCCTTTTAGCAAATGTGGCTTTTATTGCATGCAATAATGACATTATATTAAATAGGATTTAGTATATAAAAACTAAATAGTTCTAAACTGTACACAAAAAAATGTATTGAATTCACTTAATCAAATAGGCCAATTCAAAATATATAGATTGCTAGCTGAGTTCCCTTAATTTGGAACTGACATCCCTTAATTTGAAAACATTACTCACAAAGACATTTCTGAAAGGTCAGACAAGTCCGGGAATTAAAAGCCCCTCGCAGGAAAAAACCTCTGTGAGCAGGCGTACAGGACACAGGTGAACAAGCGTTGTTTTTGTTCTTCTCACACCATATATTCATATAAATGCTAATCGGTTGAGCGAGAGGAATGTGCACCGTCCTCGCTGCCTGTGTACCAACATTGACTCAGGGAAATTGCTCATTGGGAATGCAGGAAGTTGGCTCCATGCCAGAGGCCAGAGGCGGAATAAAAAAAACAAGCTGTTCATTTGGGATAATATGAGCTGGAGAGGGCGATCAGATCTCAGTTGGGACACTGGGGACTCACGTCAGGTGTAAATGTAATCACATCTAGATACAGCACCCAGTCCAGCTTGTAAAGTGTTTTTGTTTTTCACATTCAGAGAAGGAGTTGTTCAGTGATGGGCCTGATTGCATTTCTATGAAGAAAAAACTGCCTTTTTTCATTTGAACAAACGTAATGGGGTGTTGATTTACATCACTTATGTGAAGCTGAAGTGCCGCAAAATGCAACATTTCTGTCACTTCACCGTCACATTTATTTCATATCAGTAGGTTTTCAGTTGTTTTTTTTCTCTATGGCTGCGAGTGAACACCACCTTTCGCATCACCCTGCTGTTTTGGAGCTGATGCAGTGAATGTGATGCATGTGGTGTGAGTCTTGGAAAGGACAAACATGTTCAAACATCCAGTATGTTGGCAACCATTGCCAAAATTATGAAAAGTAAGTTTTGCAAAGGCCAATAGTGAAAGCCAGCGGTTGGTATATCCCCTCTCCGACCTCTTACCAAAAATTATTAGTTTTGGAGTCACTTGTCTTTTGCCTCTGACACCAGTAATGCTTTATATACTGATTCATTATTGCCGCCAATATTCTTTACATATCGGACTCCTCCTTTTGTGATGATTTCTTTCATTTAATTGACACAGCTCTTATGCAGTGCTGATAAATGCCAACCTCAGAACTCTATTAATACTGTTTGCTCTATTGACGCTACCTCTGCACAGTCAATACAGTAGTTTCATACGGTGTCCATAAGGAGACGAAAGCTAATGAAGAGGACATATCACAGCACTCCCCAGGAACCTGCTGCCCTCCAATGAAATCTAGAGTCAAAGAGCTGGAAGAGCAGGCGATATATATGTTCTGGAGTCCGACATGGATGTGACCGATAATAGTGAGGAGGTAGACGAAGAAAAGAGGGTGAGCACAGCAAAAGAAAACATCCCGAGAAAACTTGTGTGTGTGTGTGGTTGAGCAGCGATGCCCAAAATAGTATCGAGGCTGTTTGGCTGTGGCCCGGGAGCTCGGGGGATTCTACAGCGCACCTCCAGTGTCAAAAGAACACTGCAAGCAGCAGAACAAACACAAGCGATTCTCAGCATTGCTGTTGTTGTTTACCGGCTGCTATGAGGAAGAGCAAACATACAAAAATTCTTGGCAATATCACAAGATAGAGGCAAATGTGTGCGAGTGGGATTGCCTTGCAGAATCACCATGCAGAACGTAACCTAAACTCCCACGAAGGCTGTGGATTTACATCTAATGGAAGAGTGGAATCTGACTTCATATCCGTATGCTGTTTTGTTTGACCAGAAAAACTGTGGAAAAATTGGCTCTCTATGAGACGGTTCATGTTTGTGTGCACAGTGCTAGTTGGATTTTTTTTTTTGTCCAGTCATAGCTTAGCAACTAGCCTTTTAAAGGGGTGGCCAAGCTCACCTCTACAATCCGATTGGCCTACCCAGATGCCACCCTATGTCATATAGGGTTATATGTCCAGTGGATAATAAACCAAACGAACTGTGTGCTCTGACTGCAACACGTGCAAGCTAAGTGGTTTGCTAACCTATTAGACCAGTGGCTCTCAACTGGTTTGCCTTGAAGCAAGATGGTGCGCCATGGAATTCTAAGACTACTGATCAATCGGCAATGTCCCTGCGGGGTCCTCCATCCATGTTCAATCAATTCTGGTAACACAAGGGGTAATAATTAGTTAGCTGAACATCAATTCATTTAGGGATGTTGTTATGAATTGAGGGAGCTAGGTTTTGTAGAAATTATTTCAGTTTCTCCAGTCCACTAATTCTGTCTTCACGTAGATACGTAATGCATCAGCTTGTATTTTTTGCAAAGCGAAAGTTCAGCTCTACCCTAAAGCTATGAAAGATTAGGAATGCTCTGATTGCCCAGTCTATTTGTATCACACAAGGTGTACCCCCCCACCCCCTCCACCTCTCACATTCTGTATTTTCTGGATTACAGGTGCTGGTGATGCAAACATTTCTCTTGTTTATTCCAGATAAGAGATACATACAAATACTGTACCATGTGTTCACTTGTTAGTCAGATTCCCTTTACTTCCACATGGAATAGCTGCGTGTGTTATCGTTGACATTGCATTGTTGTCCCTATCTTGGGTTCAGCAGTTTCCCATTGCACATTAACAAGGCATTGTTTGCTAACTGCATTAGTTATAGGCCTTGTTTTCATCCCCAAATCATAACAGACATTGGCATATCATAATATTCACAATTATCTTTGACGCATTTATGTAACCAGAAGGATAATTTGCAGCACACCTGTCTTGGACGCCTTTGCAACAACTCATATAAATGGGACTACATTTTTTTAGATGAGTGATGTATTGCAGCATTGATGATTTATTGATTTGTCAGTGTGCCATATTGGGGAAAATATCTCTTATCACCATATAATCGTGACAGTTTTTATCTGCATGATTGATTACTGTGAGGTGGTGTGCCTTGTGATTTGGCTTTGACCTTTGAGCCCAACCAGATTGAGAGACACTGTATTAGGTTGCAGTGTGCAACGTGTACAACCAAGACTACAACAGTTTGTCCAGGCTCCAAGCTTCCCGTCGCCCACCACTTGCCAAACGTGAAAATCTACATAGGCAAATAAAATAAACAAATAAATGAGGTCAGTTGACATTGGCTGTTTGCCGAAAAAAGGAGATCTTGACTACAAATTTTCCTCCTTTCAACACATAAAATGATTGACTACGCTTTGCAATATTTTGATTGACCCTAGCTATCCACAGTCGCTGGAGCTTGACTAAAGAGCTGATGATATATATCCCAGGCACTGGTGACACTTCATTAAAATAAACTTAATTGTAAGCCCATGGAGTTTGCAAGCATGTGGCGGGATATTGCCAGAGTAGTAGGGGTCAACCAAAAAAGGAAAAGAGGACCATGGTGGAAGCAAGACTAAAAGGAAATTCAACAAGAATTGGTATTTCAAAGAGGTATGGAGGTGGGGAGAGATTAGCTTTAATATGAGAGGAGAGCAGTGATTTTTAACTAACGCTACCTAAAGTTAGCAATTGGCCAACCATTGCTCAAAATCGACATGGAACTGTAAATAAACTATCTATGTACTGTTTTTCTTCCCCTTTTCTCCAAGTTGAAAAGCCGTACCGAAATTAGGTGAAACCAACGCTCTTCCTGCACTATATTGTGCAAATTCAGAGCGATTCAATTTTTTAGAAAGGCAAAAAACTGCCAAAAACAACTAAAACAAATATGTGGTCGGTTAAGCTATTTGTTATTTTACCTATATATTATTTTAGTTGAGAACCAGGAATAGAGGCTGTCCAGCAGTGCACGGCCAACAAGTTCCTCCAGATTTTAAAGCACTGTGGTGCTGAGGACTTGTGGCTTCCTCTGCGACCTCATCTCACGTTTGACTGGTTTGTCAGAGTCACTTTAGAGATCCGCTATTACTGATCGCAGAGGCCCACGGTTGCCTGTGCTCCAGCCAAGTTTTGGCGAAACACAGAAGCAGGTACAATTTGTTTGATAGGAGATATGTCAATTGAATGTTGTGCTAACTACAAATGGGAATAGGAGATGGTGAAGGGTAATAAATTGAGATTTATGTCATCAGAGAGGGATTGTGGATGAAGGCTAACCAAGGCCAGCATTTCTTTATGCAGCGTCCCTGAGTGCTGAGAAAGCTGAAGAGCATGTTCTCATCTCGTCTCAGGACAGGCTGATTGACAGGCTTGTTGACAGCATTGGAGGCAGGTTCAATGATGTAAGCGTTGGTGTATGAAGTTGGCCTCCTTCAAAAATTGTCCACAGTCAGAAGAGGAGCGAGCAGTTTAGTTCAGATCAAGCATAGATAGGTTTTGATGAGAGTACTGTTCAACAACAGGTCATGTTGTGAAACAAATGCTGAAATTGATATCCTTGTGGAGCACTTCTTGTCGTTTCCCTCTCACTGAAAGAAAGAAAAAACATCAGTGAGCAGTGGACCTTGCCAAAAACAAACTCGTATCTGGAGCGTGAATCCCTTGAAACCCCTCACATAAGCAGATGTTGGTTGTAAGCACAGCAACAACTGTCCAAGAGCGAACCGTGAGAGGGGGCTTCACTGTGATGAATCAAACAGGCTGGAGGTTACGGCTGGGTGTTGACACCTTCTCCTGTTGCAGCTCACATCCCCAGGCACTCCAGCATGACCTGAGTCCCGCGGTCGAAATGTCGCACCCTGCCCTAGAAGTCAGAGAACGGATTTCACAATTCTTCACTGTTTCTGATAGAGAGCTTGCGTCTGAGGACTAGAAATTCAAGTTTAACTCGTGTGTGTGAGAGTGATAAATATTCTGGCCCATACATTTTTTCTCAGCTTACCAGTTTTGCAGATACACCAGTTAATTAACCAAGTTAATATTGGGACCCAGACTCCTGGCATCAACCCACACGAATGCACAAGGATTAAAGCTTGCTTTCCCGGTGATGGATTTCCTATTATTAGATTCCAGAGAGGCCATGTAGGAGATCAGAGTAGATTAAGATACGATTTAGATTTTAGAGGACATAACCCAGAACCTGCTTTCCAGCACGTAATCCATCTTTTCATCGTGACTGAGCAACACTCAGGTTGGTCGTCTCGTGTCCTGTTATGCTCTTGTGCTGGTTATGACCTGCGCCCAGGAGGTTATCTTTTCACACCTGTCCATTTGTTTGTTGGTGTATTTGTTTGTCAGCAGAATTATGTAAAAAAAAAAGAAAAGAAAAGACTTTCACAAAACTTGATGGAAGGATGGGACATGGGCCAAGAAAGACCCCATGAAACTTTGGTGAAGATCCAGACACATGGGTGCATCATGTATTTTTTGTTTTGTCCTTTTTCTTTATATTTTTTTTATATATATTTATTCTTTTTAATTTTTTTTTACCAGTTTCCCATTGAATAACGCATGCATCTTTGATGAAAAAGGCATCTTAAGGAGACTGATATTTAAGCGTTTGTGCACTTTGGTGCAAATCCAAGTACAAATGGACCTAGTGGCTTTAAATGTGGTCATATCAGGGAACTGTTGGGCCTTGGCGGAGGTACATGTATGTGCTCTACTGAGTGTTTTTCTAGTTAGCTGTAAATTTGCTCGGCACCAGGTGTCATGCCGTTCTGGCTCAAGGAGCAAACTGCCGTTGAAAAGGAGCCACTTTGTTCACTCACTGCCCTTTACAACTGTTTCCATGTTAGTAACAATATAAAATCTTTCTGGAACAACACGTATTCACGCAGAAAAGATGTACAACTGTGTAATTGGTTTTATGATTGCAGTTTGTCAAATGATGTTAAAAGGAAAGTGCGTCTATGTACTGATTATTCCCTAGAATTGTCTATTTAGCCAATAGGCCACTACGGTGAATGTTATCGAGATCTTGTGAGCTCAACGAGGGACAACCTATTTAAAGTGCTTTACATATGTGAAAGGATTCATATTTTCAAGTGACCAGATCGTTGTTTGCTGTGAAGTTGCGTTCCTGCTCTGTTAATTGTGTTTAGAACATAGACTGTGCTCAGTGTCTCAACCTGACAAGTGCTTGTACCAATTTATATTCATGCAGAATGTCTGCTCATGATAGGGAACACTGAATATGGCTGACAAATGTTTGCAGAGTGAGCTCTTAGGACTAGGCAATTGTCATAGTCAGTGAACTCGTAAGGAGAGATAAATAATGCCTTTGTTGTTTGCTTAGAAGTTGCAAAATGACCCGGATTTGTCCTGGTGGGCCGATGGGCTGTCCACACGAGAGCATATGCAAAAGTAATGCACAGAGAAAAATGCACCTCACCTTCCCGACCTAAAACCCCCTAACAATCACAACCTTTTGGTCAGAAGATTGTTTCTTATTTGCCTTAACTCCTGAATACATCAGCTGACATGTATCAGGCCCCTTTGAGAGCATGCATGAGGTAGGTTTGCCCTGCGTGTGCTTGGATGCATCGTGCGTGTTCAGTTAGAGCGGCATTTGTGCGTAGGTGGAGGGAATGAACGGCTGAAGAATAATGACAGAGAAAACAAACATGGACAAACAAGCATTGTAAACAAACAAACAAATATTTCACGTATGAAAAGCATTCAAAAATGACTTCAGAGGAGACTGGAGCTGCCCCAGTAAACATAGTAATGTGTTCTTTGTGCCTTTTTTCTTTCTCTTCAGCTCATTCACTCAACACACAAAAGTCATTGGAACAATTGCATTCATGAAAATCACTCGGGAGTCTTGCACATTTCTGTTCAACCTACACTGATGGGATTACATTATCGAGTGCACGTTGGCCCTGAAAACTCAATGCACAGAAACACAAGCTAGTGACGGAAACATCTTCAGCAGTTTGACAACACATAAAACAAGTCGCCCCTGAGTTGGGATATACAGCTTTTGACTATTTGTTGTCACATCCTGATGATGTCACATCAGGTGACATCTTGAGGGTATTTTGTCAGATTTCATACCGATCCCTCAGAGCCGCAGAAGATGCAGTGCGACCGGTTTCCCGAGCTTCTCGGTGGACTGCGAAGTGTGGGAGTGTCAGTTTGAAAAAGTCAGATTTCATGACTCGACATCAAAACACTATTCGCTTCTTGCTTGCTGAGTAGCAGTAAATATGTCTTACTGAAACACGAAACATAGACTCAAAATGCAGGGTATCCCAGAAGACCCAATGGAGTCACCAGCCATTTTTTCCCCCAGATGGAGTGTCTGTTCAACACAGATGGTGGAGGTTGTTTATATTTTTGGTGTTGAACAACTGGCATTAAAAGGAGGAGGAAGGAGAACACACTTTTGGGAAAGGATGTGGAAGTGTAGATTGAATCTCATTTGACATGTAAGCAGAACTTTAAAAAAAATCAGAGGGCTACCTGGTTGATCCTGCCAATAGCATGTGTTTATCCCAAAGATTAAGCCAAGTCTAAGTACACAAGGCCGGTACAGTGAAACTGCGAATGGCTGTGTGGACATTTCTTAACATTTTTACATAAATACCCCATAGCCAGCCACAGCCGGCTATTGCAGACTAGAAAAAGATTGGCATATTAAGAAGCATAACATACAGTGAAAGCCCCCTTTGGAGGCTGCATGTGAAGACTTATTGCGTCACAGCAGGAGGACTAGGCTGTCCCATTTCACAAAGGCTACTTCAAACACGGCCAGCAAAAACGTCCTTCCATCCCTGAGCGAGGAAGGATCCAATGGGTAGATCCTCCTCGGCCAACCTATCCTAGGATTCATCACATGGCAGTGAAAAAGCTAGTGAGCTAGCTATGCGGTCAGTTGGTGCGGCAGCTCAAAGTACTGGTGATGCAAACGGAAATCCTCTGTAGACCAAACCAGATCTCATTTAGGTGCATTGCAGACCAAGGCCCAATCCCATTTCTCATTTTTTACCCCCTACCCTTTGCCCTTGTAACTCTGTTTCAAGGGGCTTGAAAATCTACCCCAACGAAATGGGACACCCTTTCAAAAGCGATACGTCATCACGTAGGCAGACGCGACGTGTTTTTTACCGGAGATTCAACATGCCTGGAATGACGGCGATGTCATTTTAAAGACGCTGTTGCAGTTGCTATGGCGACAGGTGAATCACGCTTAAAAATACCCCGTGGTCTTATGATGAATAAACAGCACATCTTCTTAGTTGATTACTGTACATATGTGGTAGTAATAAAACGCATAACGCTTTTTTTTTGTCTTTTATGAAGAAAAGCACAATAATACACCGAACAAAGGGTTTTCTTTGGTTTCCTTGGACATTTTTTCAGCCGACCTACCCGCGATTCGCAAGGCATATCTCACTGCCCTCCGCCTCAGCCCTCCCTCTCGATGCCAGAGGGAATTGGACGCCTCTGAGAGGTAGAGGCAAGGGGTGAAATGTGATTGAGCCCAAGTCCTCCGAAGGATGCCGCCCCTGAGTTGGGATATACAGCTTTTGACTATTTGTTGTCACATCCTGATGATGGCACATCAGGTGACATCTTGAGGGTATTTCGTCAGATTGGAAACGGCTCCCTCAGAGCCGCAGAAGATGCAGTGCGACCGGCTTCCCGAGCTTCTCGGTGAACTGCGAAGTGTGGGAGTGTCAGTTTGAACCGTGTTAATACGATGTCGCCGCGGCTGTGCTTTGGCTTTGTTCGCGGGAGTAAACGTAACCTGTGAACAGGAAAAGAAATGTGTTATTTTGATTCTTCCCACTCACAACCGCTTCATGTTTTTTCTGCAAGGATTCACAGTAGCGTTGACAACATCAAAAAGAGTTGGCTTTTTTTGCGTGTCTTATGCAAATTTGCTCTGAAAAATGATGAAACTTTGGTCCCCAACAATAAACAGTTGTCAAGTGGCGCCTCTTTAAAAAACAGCCTTTCTTTTCCATCTCGCAGCTTAGTCTGCTCGGCGTGTTTGCATGTTAAGGTCCCTCAAGCAGAAGATTAAAGAATAGAAATACAGCTTCTTCTTCCTCGTCGTCTTTCACGCCTATAAAGCCTTGTGTTCCTGAGTGAATACACAAAAAATCGGAAAACACACACAGACCTTTTTGTCCCTGTAAGTAAATACTTTACTCATTTTTTTCAACTTTTTTCAGCTCTTTTGAGGCCAATAATCTCACATATAAGAAAAACACACTCTTTGGTGACGGTTACCTCTCCTTGACTATGTGACTGATGCGAGGACCCGAGCATGAATAAGAAACAGTTTCATTACACATGTACGACTGAGGGATGCCTACTGAGATCACGCAAGATTACTACCTCATGGAAGTCTAAATAAGTTGAAAAGCACATTGACTTAAAAAAGTTTATACATAAATCACTTTGTGTTCCATCTCAGTTCACATGACTGAGTTCTGGCGACTTGTACTTTCCTAAAGATATTCTGCACGAGTGCTGTGTGCGTTTGTGTGTGTGTGTGTGTGTGTGTCTCTCCACCAGAGCTCATGTGATTGTTGTTGAGCTTCCCAGTTGTAATTTTATGTTATTTGTGCTTCTGTTTTGTATCTAATTTTGTGCGCATGTTGTGCCTGAGTGCTCAGCGCCAAGACAAGCTGCAAGGGGCCTGGTCCCGCGCTTCATATTCAATTCAGGAGCTTTCATGCAAAATGCTCATATGAAAGTCTAAAGACCTGGTGCTGACGGGCGTTTAAAAGGGGACGGCAGTGTCTTCTTTCGGGAAGGGCGGGCTCCGTTGGGCATCTCCTCAGACTTCACATGGGGACTGTGTTTTGCTGCATGTGTCCCTGAAACAAAGCTGTTTATTGCGCGCTTCACTTCCTGTTGTGAAGCTGGGACCGAGCCGGGGCAACAAGGGTAAACAGAATTAATTCCGCATCCATTTTATTTTGAGGGTTTTTGGACCATCTCACTGGCTCATTCACTCAGTCGCTCACTTTCTCCACCTCACTATGTTGGTTTTTGAGTTTTTAATTCAATCATTATAATGGAAAATAAATCTGGAAAAAAAAGGAGAGGAAATAAACAAAGGGGGAACAGAAATGTTTTTGTCAAGACAACTTTAAAAAACAGGGATGTTGAAATGAGGACGCAGTGAAGAACGTTTATTGCAACATACCATTTTCAAACAGTGCATGACGTTTGCCTTGGGAGGCTTCCCATCTGCAGGGGGTCCGAGCAAACGCCAACATCAGAGGAGGAAGAGTAATCAAGCCAGGAAAGTGTAAATACTCTTGAGTTGTCGTGACCGGGCAACTTTACATTTCCTCAGAAGTCTAACACACCAAATTACGAGGGAAGGGAAGAGTTTTTGAGATTTCGTTTGGGTTGTTGGTGTCAAACATAATCTACAACAAAAACTCAACACTCTTATTTTCCTTGCTCAGCAGATGAAAAGGCTAGCTTACAGCTTCCCATTGACCAATTAATAGTAACGAAGAGTAATTCCGTCAACAGCTCACTTAACTTTTTAAAAAATATATATTTTGCTTTTCTTTTTTAATAATCAAGGACGTAGAGAAAAAAAAGAGCCCAAAAATGCATTGGTGCTAAGTAAAGAGATCAGTCACAACACATTGGGAATTTTTTTTTCGTTTTTTGGTTTCGGCTCTGCTTTTTGTTGTGAACACCAAACAGCTCAAGCGGCGCTGATGTGACCATTCTACTCTCTCGACTGCGCATATCGACCCAGTGGGCAAGGGACCAGCTGCTCTGCCGGTCAAACGGACTCCTGCAACCCACAGCTGTTCCCCTCCAGGTTTTTTAATAAAAGTGAGAGCTTCGAGTGTTTCGTTCGCTGGCGGCGCAGCCACTGGATGAACCCCCCCCCATGAAGTTCTGCCAGCTGCTGCAAAGTTCAACTCTCCGCCGGTTGTACGTCTTCGCATCGAACAAAGCCAGCATTCAGATCGCCGCTTAATTAACTTTTATTTTAAGCAGACGCTCTTTTGTGTACCACAATAACACGCTCCAGTGTGAGCTCACTACTGGTCATCCTGCTCTCCTGCCTGCTCGTATCAACCCACCAAACAAAGAATCACTAGTTTAACTCTGATGAGAAAGCGTGCGTGCGTGCGCTTCATATGGAGGGGACTGACTCGTGACTGAGAGTGTAGGCCACGTCACCAACCATGCATGAAACATCTTCATCAATATCCGCTGAATGTCCTGACTGGACAACACGCACAAACACACACACACAGACACTCTGTCAATACAGATGCACCAAAGCTTTTAGCAGTTATCACACCGATGTGTTTATTGACTACACTGTCAAAATTAGCTTGTTATCACCTGAGAAGAAAATTGTTATTCTTTATTGTTGTTGTTTCTTTTCTTTTTTCATTTGTTCTTTCACAACGGTAGTGTTGCAGCATTTTTTTGTATCCTATTGAATTGTGTAAATTGGGCGCTGGAATCAATACTTTGGAAAGGGGGGGGCGTTTGTTTTAAGGCGAATTTATACCAAAGATTCACAACAATACAAGGTTACACTTTAAACTTCTTGCAAAAACCAGTGGTCTGCAACATTAAAAGCTGCCAGTTTACGCCACTGCAACTGGACACTTCTTCTCTTCTGTGCTTCTGTCAGCTTCGTGTGCTGCCTTCATGGGAACGGGACATCAGAGTTTCAGTTTATAGGAACTCCGCACTGCAGCGTTACAAAGCGTTGTTGTCGTGAACTTTAAAGTCTTCATTAAACATTGTTGTCATGTAGGGGTGATCGTGGGGAGGGACCTGGATAATGGATAGGGGGGCGCTGGCCCGAAAAAGGTCGAGAACCACTGATCTTGAATATCAAGACCACCGATATAAACGAATACTGACTGCCATTTGACATTGTGTTTAATAAATGCTAATGTACTAACAATGAAAATTCCAATACGATTCAACAAGAGTGGGGACGACCAAAAAGGACTTAGTAGCCCGATGAAATCCTGCGTCTTCCTTAACTAAACCAAATCATGTCCAGCTTATCATCCTGGGAGAGGAAGGGGAGAGGGAGGAACCAAAGGTTCCGAATCAATAAAATGTTGGACAGGACATACAGCTCTGAAGAAGGGACGGAGCACACGGTTCGCCCTGAGGAGACTCACATCATTCAGTGTGCACAGCCGCCTGCTGAAACACTGTTCTTCCGGTGCTGCAATTAACAGTGTGGAATTGGGGTCATCCCAGGTAACACCTCCCACCCCGCCTGGGGCGACCTGTGGCAGCTCATCCAGCCACTGGCTGCTCAGTTGTGCCCACTGCTCTCAGACGGCACCAGGCCAGCTGAGCGCACTCATCCGTCTCAGTATTTGTAAGATATTTTATGTATATGTTTTTTGTATTTTAATTAGTTAGATATTTTTACCCAAATCAGTTCATACCAACGCATGTGATGTAACATCGATTCAAATGCAATACCTTCAATTGAAACTAAAATGAGGGATAATATTCAGTTGCCAAATGGAAGATTACTATTCAGGGCAGAGGATTCCATGTAATATTCATAAATAATTTTATACCTTATTAGAGCAAAAAAAAAGAGAGACTGCATTATGCTGGGTTAATGTTCAGCCATGTTATGATTAAAAAACAAGCCCTAACCGGTGAATATGAGTCCTATTAACATGCTTTTCATTACAGGAATCCAGTTAGAGGAGAAGCAGTTATTGAGAATGAAGAAGCTGAGAATTTACTGCGTAATAAGAATTTTCCGTTAAAAAAAAACATCTTAAGTTTTTGTCCATTATGCAAAGATTTATAGGTGCAGTTTTTGAGTGCTTTTGTAAGAATTCAAAGCCTTTGTGAAATTACTGCTATTAGCGACACATGGATTTTTAAACAAAAGGTTATTGTTTGTTATCATTACAGTATGGATTACCAACAGTGAGGTTGACCAACTTTAGCCGTGCTCTGTGACACTGGAGTGGGTTTGGTCACTAAATAAAATCACATATCACAGGTGACAGCCTACAGTCATCAACATATACTGTAGGTGCCAAATTTACAATTTTTGGAATGCTTGCTTATTTTTCCGTACATATTGGCGAAATTATATAATTGTTTTTAATCACACCTGCTTATGCAGAGAATGATACATAATCTAAATCTGCTTTGTCGAAAGAAGCGCTGGCAAACAGACTGCTACTGCTAAACGCTAAAGGATGATTCCATTATGTTAGAAACTGGAGTCTTATTTTTGTAGTTAGGGCCATCGCTGGTCACCCCTGCATGATCAGATTGGCTTCTGTTATGGCTGGGGGTTGGATTTAGGACCAGAAATGGAGACATAGGGTGAGGTTGAATTGTCAAATTGTCTTAGGAAGTTTCTTAAATCTTGACGTGACCCAGAAGTATTTGATCGGCAGCCATGATAAGAGCTGTCCGGATTCTCTAAAAGCATAGGAAAGGAGCTTCAATGCTTCCTTCCCTATCTCCTTAACATAAGGTACACTGGACCTCCCTATGCGAAAGCAAAGGAGATATAGACGCCCCACAATTCATAGCGGCAGCGATATTTAATCCGTCTCAGTATTTGTAAGTGACGCACGTCATCATGTAAGTTACTGTAACATATTAATCATTTACATCTGATGTCACAAGTTGGTAAAACACACTGAAGATAGAGCCACTGCATTTTTTGTAGTCCATCTTCGGACGTTTGTAGTTTCACGCACGTCAAAAACATCCGCCGTCGCATAATGACGTAGTTTCGTGAAAGTCGAGTCGGATTCTCTGAGCAGCGCTGACGGCTTTTCGAAAGTCCTATCAGTCCTCCTTTACACCTTTCCTTGACCTCATGACGTTTTCCACTGAGGTCAAGGAATAGTAGATAGGAAAGACAATTCAACAGGGTGGTCTTTTGTCAAAGTTTGTTGGCCGGCAGGCTCCACAGATGCACACATTTATGTGCACAAACACTGAAAAAGTGATCCTTAAGCATAATATGTCACCCCTTAACACAAGAAACCAAACATTAACGCTATCTTTCTATGTACATTTCTACATCTCGCTCTTTACTGCCTCTTCTTCTGCAACAGTTCACTGGTACCCAACTGGAAAATTGGCACCACGAGCCGGTTTATCTCAATGAACCAACTGATTCTGATTCTGTTAACATCGACATCGAATCTGTGTTTGATGGAAACAGGAAAACATGAAACTGGATGGAAACGCATACATTCACATTTTCTTTCGCCAAATTTGGATGGAAAATGGGCCAATGGTGTAGAAAACAAGTCACCAGTTCAGCTTCACGAACTGCGTTATTCCAAGGCATTGGTGCATTACAGGTCTTCTTCCCGAGTACAGTATGGGAAGGTGGCCAAAACTATGCGAATAAGAGCCAAAAGTTACAACCAAGATTTTACTATGAAGGATTTATTCACAGCCCCGGTGGCTGGTGGCTTGGTTTTCCATCACTGTCAGAAATGAGCCGTCTTTTGTCCCGCGATATCTAACTGACGGAGGTTTTCGTTTTTCAGGCACCAGGCGATCAAATACTAGACTGCATGAAAGAGTGTGTACTCCTCTGATAACGGTTTTGATGGAAACGGCAAAGACACCATCTTTAGCTGCGTGATACTGCGCCTGAAATCTTCAGAGTTTCCTGGTGAAAATGCTTCTTTTTTTTTTTGTTATCCAGAGATATCTGAGCGGCTTCATCTGTATCTTGGTTCAGTTCATGTGAAGAAAACAAAAGAGACAATGCTTTGTCTGTCTCCCAGGGATAATTCTGCATTCGTTTTTTCTCACACTTCTTGAAGCTGGGTCAACCGCAAACTGTGGCCTTTCTTTTTTCTTTTTCTCTTTTACCGTGGCCTTTCTGACGATCTGATTCTGTTGTTTGATTTTTGATTTTTTTTTTTTGGCAATGCTCTGCTCTGCTCTCATGTCGAGTAATCATTCTGGGGCGACCTTTAAATTCTGTAATATCTCTGTTCTCCGTTTTATGTCAGCCTCACTCTCACCCCAGAGGCATTTCAGTCTTTTGCTCGTGCCGTCACCGCTCGTGAAGAATGTTTGTTTCCTCATTAAGTGGCTTATCTTGTTAATTGAAAGCTTAACTGGTGGTTGAAGTAAATAAGTAATCAAAGGAATTAGTCATCAGCCGTAGCGCCGTCGTCTTTGTTAATTTGTTGAGTGAATGATCAGTAACGTCTTAAGCTTCTGCGGACAAAAAAAAAAGGATCTGAAAGGATCAGACTTTCCAAAATATCACAATCTCTCGTTCCTGCGTCTTGAAAAAGAAGAGTTTAAGACTTTTGTTCTCGCAGAGAGACATAATCCACCAGGCCTATTGACTTTCAAACATGAACTCTTTTCGAGTCATTTCGCACTGAGGCTCTGGCCCAGAGGCCCATAGCTGTTTAGGGTCGCTCCATGCGCAGATTCTTATTCCAATATAAAGAGTGTGGAAGTTTCTCCAGCTGAGTTCTGACAACACAGCGTATCAGCCGGATGGAAAAGGCTCCAGCTGAGAGACACATGCGACAATAGCTTCATGAATTGTGTCGCGGTGGAAGAGAACTGATAGAGCATTCCAATAGGTAGCAGCCCCGACATGCCCGAAATAATGAATGTTTCAGCTTCATCAGAGGGGATCATTCAATTTTTAACGCAAACGTGATAGTGCCCCATGAAGCTTTTGGGAGAACTAGTGGTGGTGCTCCATCATACAGAAAAGGGACCGTCTTTAAAGATGATATGCTACATTAGTTATGCAGAAATGAATGAACGGCTCCTCACGGTGATCAGGAAAAAAACACTGCAGTGTAAAGATGAACGAATCCGACCAAAATGGATTCAAGAGAAAGAGTTTCCAGCTATAGATGCGTAACCACCGATCCTTCCTCCTGCGCGAAATCTGGACAAAGATCATACAGGTGTCAAAAAAACACCAAGTAGCCCTCTCTCCCACTGCCTTTAAACATGCCCCAATCACATACAATGCTGCTTCAGTCCATCTATGTTGCCATGCTACCATCTACACTGCCTGTAATCTCAAAATAACACTTTCACCGCTCACGATGACCCTTGAGTCAAGACGATGATAGGAAACAGACGAGTGCGACGGCACCCCGCACGCACGCACGCACACATGCTGACAACTTCCACCCTTGGCCCTGTTCACAGGAGTGTGAAGGAAACAGGAGGCAGAGGAGGCAGGCAGCCTTGCGGAAAACAACATGAAAGCCCACCTCCTCACTCCCTCTGACATCCGGGCTGAATTGGCACTAATTGTTGGGCACCAATGAGCAAGCAAGCGATATGATTTCCTTTATTTTATGCATTCCACACCGCCACCTAAACTTGTCTAAAATATGTTTTTGAGGGTCTGGGGTTTACAATTTTCTAAGCTTCCCTGCGAGGAATGACAGGAGACTGGTTGAGACCAGGCACTGTACGTTAAAAATTATCAATTTTGGAATCTGACCTCCTCTTTGAATGAGCGCGTGGCCTGAAAACACGAAAGGAGACCCCATCTCCGTCTCTTTCGTGTCATTTGCTCCACAATTCTACCTCACTCCATTATAGCCGCTTCTCTGTAAAATGCCGCGAAGAGATGTTTCATCCTCACGCTCGTTTCCCTTCTTCTCTCGTTAGCGTTGTTTTTGTCCCCCGTCACCGCCTCCCCTTCTTCTCCCCGTCTCCTAATTTATCCTCCTCCAAACCCCCGCTCATGCCGTCATCCTTTCCTCCATCCCTCTGCCCTCATCTCAGCCCCCCCCCCCCCCCCCCCCCCCCCCCCCCCCCCCGCTGCACTTCCTTCTTCCTAATTCTTCTTCTCCTGCTCCAAAGACTTGTGGTCCTGGTTAATAATTGATTCAGACTGTCACAGTGTGCTGACAAAGACAACAGCAGGGCCATTAAAAGTTCCCTCGCCTGTTCTTTCTTCCTGCCCCCCCCCCCCTTCACTTTACAGACACACACTGTCTCTCGTCTATCCTCCTTTCTTTTTTCCCACTTCGTGTAACCCCCCCCCCCCTCCATTGACTTCTCCCTCACTTCTTCTTCTCCTGCACCTTTTGAATCCCTCCCTCACTCATCCTCCACCTTCTTCTTACATCCCCCGTTGCCTTCACTCATTCCGGTCTCGTCGAACTGACACTTCACACGGTGTGGCACAGCTAAACCGCTGCAACACAGTCATTATTCACGCATAGCATTACGCCGCCACGATCCACGCAGTCCCTCCAAGATCTGGGCGACAAATTAACGGCAGGAAAAGACTCCGGGGCAGCTCCAACGCCGGAGGGCTGGGCGGCCTTCGTCCGAAAGAAATTCCCTCACTCAGTTTTGGAGTTGAGGTCACAGAGAACACTCTGTTCCAGAATCTCCCGTCGGTGTTTTCCACGCGATTTTCACAATCCTCTATTTGATGCACATTAACTCGACATGCAAACATCGCAGAAGCAGTGTCAAGATACTTCGACCTTTACATTCATGATTAACGATGACGGCATTTCTTTATCTCCAGAATAATAATATTAATAATAATAATTCATTACATACAATCCACACACGTGAACTTGAATTCATTTGATTGTCGTGCAAAGAACCTATTTAAAATGAACTACAAAACGGCACTATCTCCTGCTCCCCACAGCCTTTGTCCATAACCCTAACCCGAACATTTCGAGTGGATACATAAAAGCACTGAGGTTTTACAGGGTAATTAGTGAGCGGTTGACCTGAGTTCACTTCTGTGCGTCTCCGAAATGGCTCCAATGTTCTTTCCAATATTGCAAAATAATGTTTGTATTTAAACAGGTAATCTCTTGGAGCTATTAACTAACAGCCAAAAACTGAGGGAAGATGGTTTTAAAGTAACAAAACAACAGCAGCACACAGAAACAAATCTAATTTCATTCATTCGTGGCTCATAAGTTGCTAATAAATTGCATTCTGCATTTCTATAAGCGACTTTGTATGGGATTTGAACAAACTGTGCACACGGGAAGCCATAAATGGAGAAGGGGGCGAATTCAACAGTTCCCAAAATTAATACACTAATAATTTGTTTTGCAGAGGACCTTTTGGGGTCGAACGTGGTCACTGAGGCAACGTCACCGTGGAGAGGTGGACATCACGATGAGACGCAGGTGAGCTGAAGGAGTTCTCCCCTTTCCTTTTTTTATTGTTCTTTGTGAAGAAGATCGATTATGCACGGCCGCGGAAACACGCATGCTTTCACACGATGCTCGCGATGATTCTTGAAGATGCCCAGTGCTATTTCAGTGTTGGGTTGGAAAAACTGAAATGCCACTCTTATATTATTTTCTCACACAGCTCCTCCAGAGCCACGCTTGACATTGAGTAGAATTAAGCGTGACGAGAAAACTGAACTCAATGTGCCTTTTAACATATCGCATGAAGTAAGGTCTTGCCACAAGTCTCTTAACGGGTACCGATTCAAGAATCTTTTGTTTTATGTTCCCTCACATGGAATTGTATAGCTTTTGAAAATGGTTTTGTGTCTCTAGCGTCGCTCCTTCTCCTCGCTTTCTTTCTCATCTCCCCCTCCCGGCGGAGCGGCACCTGTGTACGCACACCAGTAAACTTTTTTCACACTGACATACACGCAGCCATGCACATACACAAACCTGAGGGACGCCCGTAGTCCATAGCATACATAAATATGTCTTTCCCCGACACACGCACACACACTTTAATGCTGTAGGCCTAATGCCGACGCAGACACACACACAGACTGCCATCCCCACACACTTCCCCCCGCATTGGGGGCAGAGGCGTAACAGCACTAATCTGTCACGCTCTGTCTCTCCCATTCATTACCGACACTATAATCCAGCACACCTCCGATGTGACCAGCCTCCAATTAGAAATCCATCAAGCCCAAGGTGCGTTTAATTGCCTTGTCGGAGCCGCACTTCCCGACCGAGACCTTCCTCCCGACCAACTTCTGTGCCTCAACTCACTCGGAGGCGCGCTCCTTCCCGGGCAGCAGGATGTAATTTCGCATTTGACGGCGCCGCGCTACCACGGACAGCGGCGTTTATCCGTCAGATGTGTGTACCGAACACATTCAATAACGAGTCGCAGGCCAATGCGCTCATTGATCGAGGGGAGTGTTGCACTCAAATGTCACATTTCTCAGTTTCTCCAATTTTTTTTCCGTTCCTGTCAGTCCGCGTGTTTGAAACATTCTCTTTCTGCTCCCCTAAAACACAACACTACTATGTTTTACAACGTTTTGAGTCTTGACCTAGCGGAGCACGTTTGGGACTGAGGTGGTATTTTTTTGGGGGGGGTGATTGCTGCTTGGTCCTGATCGTAAAGGTGACATTTGCCGTGTAACCACTATTTTTCAAAAGGAGAATGAAATTGCTCGGACACCTCTCTGCTCTCTGTCACAGTCGGAGTGTTTTGTCACAGAGCAAAGAACACCGAGGTTAAACGCTGCGGAGAGGACATGCTGAGCTCACGTAAACCACGCTGTCCAACCTGAAATTAAGTTCTGTATCAACTCTGTAGCTGTATAAAAAAAAAAAAGGTTTTATTTCGTGTTGTAAAGTGGTAAAGCAGGGAAGATCCACTGCTTAGTTCCACACCTGCTGGAACACGATGTAAAATGTATTGTAGAGGCTATGGGCACTTCCGAAGTCATGCTGTAAATCTGTTCCGAGTGGGTTGTCTGAAGCTATTCTTGATCTTACACGTTCTCAACAGTTTTCTCACTAAAGTTTAATCAGCACAGCCAGCATTCAAATCTCCTTCACCCAAATGTCAACCTTCATGGCGATAATTTTCACTTATTACGGCCCCTAGTTTCTCTCATCACTTTCCGGTTATAGACTGGAATACATGCTTTGTGCCTTGAGGAGGAAATAACATGAGAAACACTTCCAGTACCATTTGGATCTCGTTTCGTTCTCGTTAGGCCAAAGTGAAAATAGTTATTCTCGTATTTTTGACAATGGTGCCGTAACAGGGGTCGTTGTGGTTTCGTGGATTAAGTGGATCAGTACTTAAATAGTCTTGGTACAGACTGTACCAATGATATTGCAGGCTTTTATGGAGCTCTGCTTAAAAAAAAAAAAACCTTGGCAGAGGAAGGCTATTTTCTATAAAAATGTGATTGTATTGAGTCAATCAATAACCCTCAGTTCAAACGACGAGGCGCACACTTGATCAATGAATGGAGAGAGAAACGATGTTAACCAAATGCTATGGATGCTACAATTATGATACTTAATAATGAAAGTCCTAAACAATTTAGAGTACTTATTGAAAAAGTATAAATTGTATACCACCAGAAAAATAAATCAATATAACTATAGTACACGGGCTGAGGTTAGTCAATGGGGCGGCAGCCTATGCTATAGTAACTGTGGCCAGCCAGGCGAGTGCTGTACAGTGTAAACCTCGCTGCCTGACACTTTAAGAGATATGGGTTTAAGCCCCCTTGCTAGTGCCTCCATTTCCCATGTCTTATACTCTCAAATTCTCAATTACTGCAATCTAAAAACTCTGCACTATCCGCAACCAGGTCCCTGTGCCTTTAACCAAAGCCAAAAACAGGGAGGGAACCTCTCACAGGGTAACAAGCCTGCCCGGTCCACAAGGCCTCGATTTACACAGTACCAACAATATTAAGCGGAATAAAAGCAGATGCCGTCACTGTGCAAAACACAACAATGACACAGACAGTTTAAGAGACATGTCTGTACACATAAATAATCAGGTTAAAAGTTATCCTCACAAAAAAGGTTGAACAATATGCTATTTAAAAGCATCAGAGGGATGATAAATATGTGTTGTATATAGGCAATGATATATATATATATATATATATATATATATATATATATATATATATATATATATATATATATACCTTTTATATACTATATCTTTCACAGTTTCACTACAATACTAAAAAAATTACACAACTTAAAAGATCTCAAGATCAAAAGTGTTTTGTGCTGTTGTAGAGCTGTGTGCAGCGCTCTTTACCCTGCGCTCTCTCTCTCTCTGTCATACACAAACATATTGACTGCACCGGGAGACATCCCCAATTATGTTTTCAATTTCCTCCGCAGGCATGCACAACTCAGCATAAACTTCGTAGATAGCACTTTCACTGTGCGGGGTTCACTGGACAAGCGAACAGAGCTCAAGCAGCAGGCAGACCCTGGCTAAACACCTGCAACTTCTGTAAGAGTGTACATTTTGTCATATGGACCCTTCCAAGTAGTTTTCCCACCTAGTTTGGTGAGAATCCATTGTTGCGTTCTTGACACACAGACAGCCCTTATCCTGACTATGCTGGCACACACAGGATAATAACAAACAGGCGTCTGACAGAATGCAAGTGTAGTTTCTCCTTATGACTTAGAAGGAGTGTGTTCCAGACAGCACTGGGAGCGGGCTTGTGCCCAAATCTTGCCTGCCACATTTGTTATAGTTGGATAATGGAAATCTCTAATCCTAGATATGCTTGTGCCAGGCCACATGTAGAAGGTGCTTAAGAGACGTATTCAACATTACATGGGAATGAAAATGGCCTCTGATTCAAGCTGCTCATGCACTGAAACGTCATCCTCTAAATGTGCAAAGGAGAAAATGTTTCACCAGCTATCGTGTGTGTGTGTGTGTGTGTGTTCCATGATATTCGACAAGCTGTTTATTTTGATCAGTAGTCGTTTGCAATCTGTTGCACAAAAGGAGCAGTAAGAAACAGTGATGGAACAATGTCAATGTCATGGCCATGTCTGCATTCAGTGGAGCTTTTCAGAATGAAAACAATGCGGCTTTGACAAGACATTTTTCAGCAACGAACAAAAGCTAAACCATTTACTTATCTTTACTGTCCACACTATGATAGTTTAAGTGAGGCACAGTATGTAAAATTGTAATCTGGGATTGACTTGGGGAACATGTCCATAGTTGGTGGTGGCTTCTTTTCTTATACGCTGTAGAACACTTGAAAAGACCAGCACTACCTAACTGATATGTTACCCTTAAACTGCTGCAAAGACGAATCCGAATAATTAATGTGAGGGCACATAACTCAATATTTTGGACCCTGGCTAGAATAAACTAAACTTTGATTGGTGAGTACGCCAATAAGTGGAAGTTACCGATATACATATAAACCATAGAATCACTGTGATCTTAGTAGCTGAACAACAAAACATGAACAAGTCTCTCCTAAAGCTAGAAAACCGTTAATCTGCTCAATTGTCAAACAACACCTTTTCTGCTCCATTGACAATGTAGAAGAGGCTTTGAATTTATGGACTCATAAACTGTTTGCTTGAGGTTTTGCACCCAATGGGGCTTTACATCACGGTCATGGTCCAGAAAATGTACCCATATCTCTGGAAAATAACTCCAGCGTGGTGTCCACAAAGCTGTAGCCTCGGGTAACATCGCTCGCTGATATAACCAAGCCTCAATTCTTTATATTTCATTTATCTTTTTTTTTTTTTAAATAACTGTTATTTATTCCTTAAAGGGTCTTTTTTTCAGTCTGTGGAAACATGACACTAACAACCTACATCTGATTCTAAGCTGCAAGAACATAATGCAAACACACACTTAATAAACAAAGCACAACCAGCAGTTCACAAACAGTGCGAGAGGTCACTGGGGCTTTCTGTAGTTCCATGTCTGTGACATTACCATAATTTATTCAAATGAGACAAAATCAAGGGAGCAAATACACAACACAAGGCATGTACTGCATGAAATCACACACACACACACACACACACACTCCTCATTGTGGTGGGTTCAGCAACCTGACTAGTATGTGCATAAAAGTATTTATTTTTCAAATTAATATGAAACATTGCAATATATTTTTTTATTCACAGACAAAGGATTGTGCATTATGTTGTTCTACAGACTGTGGTTGCAGCGGTGTCCTGGTTTTACAGTTTTAAAAAAAATGAAACCCCAAAATAGGAATCTCATCTGTTAGATGTTTTCTCCTCAACTGCCTCTCAAAGTCAGTTACTAGCACGACTGCGCCACACATGCAGAGGAAAATGGCAGAGAAGGGAGACTGATAATCCCCATCCCTCAAAATATAAACCAATCATCATCTTGGGATCACTTTGGATATCCCAAAAGTGATTGTGGGGTTGTCCACGAGGACAGATATCCAGTCTGAGGGAAATGTGAACGGAAGTGGCTGTCAAACGAGGGAACGCCTTAAATATGTTCCCCCCTTCTTGGAGAATACAATCCATCTGTGCAGATCAAAGTATGTGTCCGGTTTATAACTTCAATCACTGACGAAAACGTGTGTGAACATTGAATGTCAAGCATAAAATGTGCTATCAAAATAGTTTTCTACATCACGGATCTTGGCTACATCCCCTGTATCTTCTGTTCCCTGTCCCGTCTGTGACCTCTGTCCTACAGACCTTCAGACTGACAGACAGACACACACTGACCCTGATCTGATCCCATGAAGGAAGGCTCTGCACCAAGGCTAACGTCCTTTCACACCATGTTGAAGAAAGTGAAAAAAATAATCCCTGGATCTGCCTGTTTATCCAGGTCCCCTCCGAACTGCGACGGGTTCATCCTCAGGTCATGCCCCACCCCTCCGCAAGAGTTTATAGAAAGTGGTTCAAGGGTTTTTGCGTAATCCTGCTGACAAACAAACGAGCCAACGCAGATGAAAATATAACCTCCATGGTTTAAAGGAGCTCCACCCTGACCAATTACAACAGTAAAGTCCTGTTTTTCCATGTATGCATGAGTAAAAATAATCTAATCATATCATATATGATTGCATAACAGTCACAGGGGAAGCACAGGTTAACATTTTCAAAGAATGTTAATTAATAAAATAATAATGAATTACTTGTAACAGAATAGCTTTAAAAGTGTTGCATTAGTACTATTATAAATAGCATGTGAATACTTTATCCCCCACTGGTGCTACCATGCAAAGTAAAATTCTTTAGTTATGTAACATGTTATAGAGAATAGACAATTAACTTGGATCCCACATCCAACACTCCTACTGTACAGATTGATGTTACTCATGTTTGCTGTCAATTAAACCACAGAGAGATCAAATTTCTTCAGACGTCTTATTAACTTATTAACTGTTATGAGACAATTAGACATGAGTTTGAACTGGAGTAACAAAAATCACATTAGACTAATTTGGGTTTTGGGAAGTTTGTGTAACAGTATCAAAGATATAGAGCTTAGATAAATCATAAATGTAATCAAATGCATGTTTCTAAGTAATTATTTTGACATGTTTCATCATCAATCATTTATGCAGTAATAACATTACAATACAAGAGAAACACACATACACCGTACTGCTGTTGCTGTACACCCTATAATGGATTACATTAATCATACGCAACAATTTATCATTTCCTTTCTGCTCTCTGTTCAATCTGAAGATAAATACACACCTAACTGGCTCATACTGATTGATTAAATTACTTTGATTCCAAGTTATTTTATGATTCTCTTATCTTGCCTCTTTTCAATACAATTATACAATATGATGTTCTAATTTAAAAATCCAAGTCCATTTAGCTAGTAGTCTTACATTCTCTGGAATCTATCACACAACATTTTGGGCAGATTGCATCGAGTCAGGTAAGACAAATATAATATCTGAACTTTTTACATTCAAACACCTTACATCTGAGCTGCATACAGTATATGTTGTGTGATATTGTTGGGCTCTAGATGGTACAAATACATCACTTTTGCTTGGTCCTCAAATTAGAGAATTTTTCTTTGTTTTAATAACAGTTAGGGTTAGACATTTCAAGGCAATTCGAGAAATTAATCATAGGAGGAATCAAAAAGGAAAATTATCATATTGGTATACAATATGTATATGTATTGCGATATTGTAAGGTTTTGACCTTTACTGTGTAAAGTGCCTTGAGATAATGTACTGTATTTTGTGATTTGGTGCTATACAAATTAAACTGAATTGAATTGAATTGGACTAATGTCAATATTTAAAAAGAAAAAACACGGTTGATTGAAAATGCCATCTGTTTGGTATTTGATCTCTTTCAAAACATATTGTTTCAAACTGCTAGTATATCAACCTAATTCATGGGAGGCCTTTTTTTTAAAACTGTGACCCCCCCCCCCCCCCCCTTCTCTTGAAGCCTCTGTGTAATGCGATCAATATTTATGGCTCTTCCGTGACAGTGACACGAGTGATCTGTCCAACAAGAAACACTACAGCTGAAAGGCTTTCACGAGACAAACCTGAGCAGAGTTAAGCCGACAAATGGATCAATAAGAGCCATTCCATGAAACATAAAACTGGCGAGTCTGAGCAATCGTGATAACTCTGAGTCCAGGGCTGTGAACACGGACCCATGTTAAGGGTTAATGGCACCAACTAAGAACACGGTTATATCTTTGATCACAGGACAGCGGCTGCCCTTCAGGCTGTATGGTGAATGAACATACGATATAGCGGTTGCTCCATCATCACTGGGAAAAAACCATAGAGACAAACCCTGCTGCTGTCTGCCTGTGTGTGGAGTGCACTGACTAAAATGCCCCAGGGGGAAACACCTACTTGGTTCAGTTGGCTAAAGTGCTCTCTGTTATTCCACCATTTCTGTGGGGCTGGAAGCTGAGTCATCTCCCACCAAGGTCCTCTGGGCCGTTTTTTTTCCCTGACCCGTATAAAGGTAATCAGGAAGAAGGCACTTGTTTTTTTTTCTCCAGAATTGCATTGAACTCAATTAAACTGCTGCCATAGAAAGGGACACAGTGTCATGCTTAAAATGTTTCGTGGACACGTTGTCATCATGGTGGGATGAAAAAAGTAAGATGACAGTCCACAGAAGCAGGTGCACAGTTCAGGTAAATCCATTACGGGAGTTGTGAAACCTGCTGTCCCGGTCCCAGTCAATCCCTTAATGGCTCCTTTAAGACACAATAAGCTCATTAGCAGTTAAAGCCTTTGTAATCTTGCCACATATTGGCTTCTAACTCTCTCTTCTGTCTTCCCTGTGGACATCAAAGCACACAAACCCCAACTACATGTAAAGCAGCTAGTGACAGTCACACAATTATACATTTAAAAAAAAAAAAAAGTCTATGACAGTGTATGGAAAACAAAGGGTGCAATTTTTACACTTCAATGTTTCATGTGTCACATTACGGTTTTAGAAGCGCATAAAGAGATACCTGACATCCATTACCCCTGAATTCAACGAGAGGCTGTCTTTAACTAAGGAAACAAATGGAACCAATCAAAAGGAAAGTGAGCCTACTTAGGCAGCATGAAAGCCTCAATATTGTATTGATCACAGATGAGACATCACTCCAGTTATGTGTGGTTTACCAGGAATAAAAATGCAAAAATACTGTTCTGAGATAAATTAGAGTAGCATTTCCAACAGATAACTGACAACTTATTGAAGTGAAAGTGGGGGTCTTTTCCAGACAACAAACCTTTCTATTTTTTGAAGTAGCACACTGTCTTCTTACTAGGACTACACACTTGAGGTGGTAGCAGGGCCGCTTGCATTAAGGATACATCCTTCAGATCTTAACATCCTTCAGATCTTAGCTCATAACTATCAGATCAGCGGTTGGTTTTCTGTATTTGTGACGTACTTAATCTAGCTTGCCCAGGATTCGTTTGAATTTTAAATTGCAGAGAAGTGCTCATAAATCTCCTACTCCAGGAGAGGAATGTGAAAACACCTCTATAGTGACAAAAATTGAATACAAACAAATATAGCACACAGGCTAAACACCACAGAGGTGTAAATAGTCAGCTATTCAGTTGTTTGGCAAAGTTTATCTTGCATAGCTTTTCATCACCCCACTTGATTAGCTACGCAGTGCAAGACAAACCTCGAAAGCCAGGCCTCAAAACTGTCTCAGTTGGAGGATGCACTTGAGGAAGCAAATTGATCCAATTCGATTAAACTTTGGTGAACTCTGACAGACAAGTTTGCACCATTGAGTAATAGTAAGCCCTCGGTACAGGGCTATGAGTGGACAGAGAGCTTGAGTGTCCAAAAAAGAGGAAGCTATCAGAGCTTATTGGTTGTGTTGCACCATTCAATTTAATTGAATCTCCTCTGTTGGAGTAAAAACTTTTCAACAAAAGGAAGTGGTTTACAGACAGTTAGCGGTTCATGATTAGGTTAAAGTAGAGGGTTTGCTAGCCGATCGTTAACAAGGTAAACTTTTAAACTTTGATGAAAACTTTGAAAAATATTATCGTATTTCTAGTTCAGGGGTCTGCAACTTTTACAATCCAAAGAGCCATTTTTGGCCCTTCTCCCACCAAATAAAATCATCTGGAAAATCTATTTGATCCTTAAAATGAAGACTACACAGCATATACAGTTTTATATATAGTTATACTTTATATAAAATAACTATTGTTTGCTGCATTTATGCAACTATAGAAAAACAAAAAGAAAACTGTTGGCATTTTATTGGTGTTTTGAACTGTAACAAAGGAAAACACCAAACTGTTATGAAAAGGAGAAAAAAAAAACACTGGCAAGAGTAGGCCTACTTTGAAATGAAACACAGAACTATGCAGGCCCATTTGCATCCTTCCCTTATTTGTGGAAAATTAATAAAAGACTTTTCCCAGTTTGAATTTATCCATGGTTAGCTTACAGGGGGTCAGAAAGTCAAAATAAGCCACCTGTAGGCGTAAGGTAGAGGCGGCGGGCTGTAGTCATGCCTACAATGTAGGATGTGACGCATATTTTTGTTGAAGAAATATTAAAACACTTTATTTTATTTCAGTTTCACAGTATCACCCATATCTCCAAAATAAGAGCTGTACCCTTTGAAAGAAAAAAAGAAAAAGAACCGTTATTTATTTCCATATACATGTTTTTTGTTTTTTTGGTAAGCTACAGGGAGCCTCTGCAGGGAGGCTGAAGAGCCGCATGCGGCTCCAGCGCCACAGGTTGCCTACCCCTGTTCTAGTTGCTTTGTGTTAAAACCCAGGTTCCTACAGTGGTTTCAGTGGTGAGAGTTTCATTTTCAGACCATATAAATATGGTTATAAAAAAAAAGAATAGCAGAAACAAAGTGAGAAGTGTGTAAAAGATCTTCACAAGAATGTTAGTCAATATGACAGCTTTCAAAACCAAGGACACATTCTTGTCACCTTTACTCTGCATTGCAAGAGTGATTACACTTGTATTTTCTGCTTTTTTTTTCACCTTAAAGCCCAGCGATTGGTCATAAAACCAATGTAAGTTCAAAGGCAAAACAAAACCATCTATATCAACCTATCCATTAACAGCACAAAGGGTTAAGCAGTCAAACGTCCGTCAGCATCCAAGTACTATGCGAGAGAATATGGTCGTTCCGTTCTGCTTAGCTCTTTATGGCATAAACTCGGAGGGAAGGAGGAAAAATGACAATGGTTGTCAGTCAAATGTTTCAGTTCTCCAGGAGAATAAAGGACAAATGGCAACGAGAAACCACGGAGAAAAGGAAGGTGAGCGAAGGGATCTGGGCAGAGAGACCAACGAATGCAAGCTTTTGAGAGGGATGCTCGAAAAAGAAGGAGCTGAAGAGACGGGGAGAATGAGCAAAGATGGACAGAAGGTGTAGGAGTGTGAAATTTTACATTTCCATCGTATTATTAGAAAATCTGTTGGTGTTTGAGATGGCTCCTTCACTCCTGGGTCCTGACACTGGTCCTCTCTTCTTTGGATGATGTACACAACAGCCACAAAATAATATTGAAGAAAATGTTAAGCTATATCCTAAATTCATGGTCATGGAATTTCCTAATCACCTCTCGTTGCAGTCTGATTTTGATATGATAATCTGTGTAGGGGACTGGTATTCCTGCTCAGATTGTATGTCTTTTATCTCTCGCATGGACTGGACACATGGACTGTCTCTTTAAAGACTTCACAACAATTATGCAGGACAAAACATGCAAAAATAACGAAAGGGAGGGAGGGTCATTCAAGTTTACGTCCATAGCCCTTCTAAACTCTTCCAACTTCGCCTTAAATCATCCAAAGGCATAATCATTCAGAATTATGCCTCTGTGCATGGATCTCATCAAAGGTTAATGTAGCTTAATTGGATTGAATTAAGTTTTCATGACCTGCTCATAGTAAATTAACTTCCAACCGCCAAAGAGAATAAGAAACTGTATGAGAGAGAAAGAAGACACATGGAGGCTATTGGAGACAGTGAGACAACTGTTAACAGGCTTCTATTGAATTCAACAACATATTCAATCACAAGTATAACGTTGGCCTGTCTCGTGATCAGGGATCTGATATATTGTAAAAAAAGTAGACCTTAAAAATGCTCAAAGAGCCCAGCGTAACCTCTTGTCTTGTGAAGGCAATCCATCCCCCACAGCAATGCTGCTAGCATCAGGACTTTTCTTTTATACTGGAAACACAAATGGAACAAAGATTGGATATTTGTTGAAAAGTTCCAGACGATGAAGAGAGCATAAAGTAAAAACCAGATGATTGCTGGTTGTGATGCACACCAGCTTTTTGATGCACAATTTCTAACTGCCATGTCTTCACAGTCGAGCTGCACCACAGGTCCTGCTCATTCAACACATCCCAGCTGTCAAGGAGGAGACGGGGCGGCCTGCAGATGCATAACCTTGTTGCCTTCACTCCCACTGCTTTCCTTTCCAATGTTTCTCCTCGGTGACTCCTGTTTGCATTCCCTGTCTGTCAATTGCTCCTCACATCTCCCGCGTCTTTCATTCTGTGCTCCACACTGAGGGAGGTAGTGCAAGAGTGTTCTGGAAAGCCAGTGTCTGTGTCTTCACTTGTCTCATCTTGACAAAAGGAGCTCTGAATTTTGAATCTGAAAGATGTGAAAGCGGCTGCGCCGTGTTAATGTGGATTTGATACACTGATTTGCTGTGTGTGACAACTACACAATCTCACACTGGAGATGCTATGAAATATGCCTTTTACATTTGCAATAAAAGAGGCGACACGAATGCCTCCCTGTACCGTTCGTATGAGACCAGCTCTTCCATCACTTGTATGTTTCTCTGTGGAAAAGCAGTTGAAGTGTATATGCACCTCGGTAATTACACTAAATAACCCTCAGGTCATTAACATTGATATTCCCTATTACACCCATTACCAGCTGTAGCGGTTGGCGATAGCGGTAGTTTTATTGTCCACGCTGAGCCGTTAGTAACGTCTTGTAGCTCTCTGGGTCGAGCATTGTGCCTGCAAAGCAAAAGGTTTAGCCCTGGATTAAATCACAACGAGAGATTTGTGCCCCCGTGGATCTCCAAGTCCTTTAGCTCACAGTGAGAGCTTTTCCCTGGGCATCAGCTGAAGAACTCCATTCTCCCATGACAAGTGATGTATCCTGTTGAATCAGGTCACTCATTTGAAAACTCATTTACACATGTTGCACTCTGCTGTGGCATGTACTATTATTTTTTAATAATTGCTATTTATAAACTGTAGTAACTTTGGGTAGAATAGCTTAGCATACTGCAATCCGTATAATATATATTTTTAAGTATGTCTTTAAAATAAAATAGTGGGAAAATGCAGCATTTCATAGTCTTTCTTAACTCTAGGTCTACTTACTGGCCTCTTGCAGAGCTTTCAATTGCTTGAGACAGCGATAACATAGCTTTCGGCTTCTCCCATATATTACATTATTAAGTTAGAATTAGCTGCCTGTGGTCAAAATTGAATCATTACAACCTCAAACACACTGACTCTGTGGTGGTGGTGGTGGTGGTTCCAGCTGCTATACCTACAACTACACCTGCAACAGGTTCCATACACGCTGAACTAATGGTCTGCAGCATAATATAATGTGCTGTAAACTGTTACAATTTACGAATTGTTTTTATTAAGACTAAATGCAGTGCGTCTCTTTGGCTTGGACTGGTTTCTCCGGCCTCTCTATACGCCTGCAAACTTCTCTCAATTCACAAGCAAGGGCTTTTAGTGGTGGCATTCAAATGTTGGAACTTAGCAGACCACACCTCGAGTGCAACGCACTTCTTTGCTCTCCACTACATGTAGTTGTATGTGTTGTAACAATGACAGCTTCCTTTTGTTCTGCTGTGAAAACGTGTTGCCCTTGAGGCACCATATGGTTAACACCTAATCATGATTTCAACTGGAGCATCACTTGAAGGTGTCTTACTCTCAACCCCAGGGTGCCGGTTGCACCAAGTAGTCTTTGCCAAGACTGGTCAGAGCTGCTTCGACCGTCTTAGTTACCACCAGTCTTTACAACGGACTTAAACATCGGTTGCGCCAACCGAACTTGAGGCCGATCTGTTCTACACCTGGTCTCAGCAATGCGTTGAACCATGGCCGTCGGTCTCACCACTTTTTAAGAACAATGACATTGGACCCACCCACTTTCAACGTCTCTAATTCAGCACATCTGTCTATTCGCTCTGTGGTACTTTCAGAGCGCTCTCAGTCATATCCATTCGCTTAAGGAATGCCCAAATAAATTAATCTCTGTACCTTGGTTAGATTTGCTCATCACAACAAGTTGCCCACTACTTTACTACCTCACCTACTGTACTTTTTCTGGTTTAGTGAGGAGACATCGCAAGACTACAGGCGTCAATGTGCGGCTGGACTCAGAACGTCAAGTTACGACTGACCTAGCTCAAGACCAGGCGTACTACCACTCGGTGCAACCAGCCCCTGGTTAGTGAACACTACGCTCATTCATTTCTGGAGAGAAAAAGGGAAAGGGGCCCAATGATTATCTCCCAGGACAGCGTTTGACCAAAGAGCTGATCTGCCTCTACATTGGTGCAACTTCTTCTTCCAGTCTGCATCACAAAGTTCTCCCTTTCTCTCTCTCTGTGTGTCTTTCCTCACAGTTGTGTTGAGTGAGGCGGAACCGCAGCTAATTGACTTGTAGTTGTGCGTTGTAGCTCTCAGTGTGGAGCAGGCTGATTGTGTGGCTGCGCACACACACACAGGCATACACAGCGATACAGACAATTACACATGCTTTGAAAATCATGGGGTTTTAATTGTCTGATGTGTGTGGGTGGGTGTGTGTGTGATATATATTTTTCTTCTTTCTTGCGTCAGGATCCTTGTATGACACACGCTCACACCTGCTTCATCAGCTACTGTACATGCACACAGCTGGTCTCACAAGCAATCCTAACACAGATTAAAGCATGTAGACACGCGGCTAACGCATGTGCGTATACACACACACACACACACACACACACACACACACACAGAGTGTATCCCAATCATGCTGGTGTTGACAAATGACAATGATCAGCCTCCCGGGTGAAATCCTCCAGGGGGAAAAATCAGTCCCACAAAAAGCGTCTACATGTAGAGGAAGACGATACAATTCTTAGGTTGCATTAATCCTTAACCATATTTTTCTGCACTAACCTTGTGTCCAATCAATAGTTTCATATGTCGGAAACTTCTTATGCATTCTATGTTTTC
This sequence comes from Scophthalmus maximus, assembly GCF_022379125.1. Lineage (NCBI taxonomy): Eukaryota > Metazoa > Chordata > Actinopteri > Pleuronectiformes > Scophthalmidae > Scophthalmus > Scophthalmus maximus. The sequence continues at coordinate 16,741,992 of NC_061529.1, read as the reverse complement.
TGCGATGTCATTATGAGCTGTAAGGCGCAACCATACACTAGATGGTTGAGCTGTTATAGGCTAAAATGGTATATACAGGTATGAGTGTATACCTCCCTCTAAAACCGCAAATTGTAGGATTTTCTTTTACATTCATGTTAATTAGAAGTTGGGATTTGAAGGTGCTGGTAGAAGACTTTAGAGGGCGCTAGGCTACTTGTTTCCACTCGCCTCCAGTCTTTATGCTAAGCTATAGCTTATTGTTTCCTGGCTGAACATTTAATGCACATGGATGTAGTTACCATACTGATCTGCAGCTCACTCACAGACGGCTGAACTAAGAAAAAAATGACAAACCTTTTCATACTGTTGTGCTGAAAAGGATTCGTCTGCCCTGAAGTTGTGTAAAAAAAAAAAAAAATTCAAAAGCAAAACTTCATATTTTCGTGTACGCCATAATTTAAGATTCAGGAATAACAGGCAGCATCGGCATTAGTGGTAAATCCAACTGCAGAAACAATTCAGCCTGCATGTTAATGCTGATCAGAATGACCCCGGGGTGGTTGCCAAAGCCAATTGGACCTGTGAGGGAATCTGCTCCTGATTATTAGCCACCATTCACCTGGCAGAGATTAAAGTGGTTTTAATTACATTTAAATATCCGGAGCCTAGCGCAGACACAGGCAAAGCACAAACTGCACAACACTGCTCCACATACAAATGCGTCGCACCAGGTTTAATTTGACTCGTGGGGCCTGGGGGAACCATTTTTGAGTCGGGTTATTCAGCACACATTCCCTTTCAATTTAATGAACTGATAATCTGAAGAAAAAACAAACATATATATACATATATATATATGTTTGTTTTTTCAAGGATCATTATTATACAGCAGAGCAGCGGCTCACATGTTGACATGCAGGCGTTTGGGTAAACCTCGCATCTGCGAGTATCTTCCAAACATCTCACCGTGCTCTGAAGGCAAAACAAGCAGAGAGGGGGGGGGGGGGGGGGGGGGGGGTTGTGCCTACCTGACGATAATGTCAAAAGCCCACATGACAAAGACCCATTACCACTGCCCTGTTATTCTATGGTATCCATAGGGAGATAGCAATGTCCCCACTGCAGCATACATATCTTTCATGAGCATTAATTACTAAAAAAAACTAAATTAAAACAGACTTTAATGTGCGGGCCGATGGGTGTATAATTCGGGTATTTCAACTGCTCATTGATATGCAGATACGATACCGAGTGGAGGCTCATGGGGGGAGAGAGACCTTCACCAAACACATTATTTGGTGGATGCTTTTACCCAGTGCAATATTCCTAATATATGGTTTTTGGATGTACGCAGTGCAACAGTGCAGGGTCTTTGAACCACAGCTGAATTCTTTATGACACTGTAAAAAAAAACATTTTAGGGAGCTGCTTTTCATCAGCCCCCTTCACACAGGCCGCGCTGCAAACACACACTTAAGACGTGTCGAAAAGCGGCGGCAGCAAAGGATTCATCACTTTCCGATGTCTTTATGAAGTGGGGTCCTCCTGCGACACCGCTTCGCACATTTTTCTGCGCTTTTCCTTATTTCATCATGAAAGGGCGGTCGCACCGCAGACGTGTTCAGTATTCCCGGAGGGATCCTTATTTGTTTTTCATTTCCGACAGTTGGATGAAGGAATCAGCGACTCCCTCCTCTCTCTCGTGTCTGTGCGGACTAAGAGCAGGGGAAGCCTGGCTCTCGACAAAGTTCAAGAAAACACCTGCCACCATCGCTAAATCCCACAGACAAACATGCCTTGTCTGGTTTGTTTCCAACATGTTGGAGGGAGTCAGGCTGTGTCGTCCACTTCCGACCTTCATGCGTCACATGAAAGAGGAATTGATAATGGTTGTAAATAGGCATTAGCATATTGCCCAAAGCATATTAGCATATTAGAAATACTCCCTTAAGACACAGGGGACTATGTTAAGTGAACATAACGAAGAAATAATAATCCTTTTCTTTTTTGATTAAAGAAAAATGTACCTAATGTTTCAAACTGTGGCAATGCCAGCTGCACTCATTCAGTTCACCAACCTTCTCATCTTCTCGACCGACTGGCGGATGGATTGTCAGTGGCCAGAGTATGAATCCTCACGACTTTTTATCCATCACTTCATGTTCAATGCGAACGAGGACATTTTAGCCTGATGATTAGCATTTAGCCCAAAGAAACAAACAGCTTGTGTTTATGTTTATGACAGCTATAGCTAACCCAAGAAGTCACTTGTTGCAAGCCCCCTACTTACTTTTTACCTCCTGGGCTTTTTCCTCCTTTTCCACGCTACACTTTTTTTTTAACGGCCCATTTTCTCCTGTTTTCTCTCTCCTCCAATTTTTTTTTAACCCCTCACAAATTCAGCCTGAAGAGTTATGCAAGCGTGGATAATCGAGCGCAACAGAGGTTCTTTTTTCTTTGTGCAGACACCTGCAGCTTCGATTCTGCACACAAACACGCATGCATACAAATGCGCCAGAACTCAGCCTGGAGCTAAAACACACAATTATCCAGAGACAATGGAAACAAAGTGTTGAGCAGATTTATAAGCGGCTTAATTTGACAGGGATGCATTCCTTCCCTGTACGTCCCTCCTCTCCTCTCTTCGTTCCCATCCCTCCTGACCTGGATCTTTCCTCCGGGGACGGGGAGTTGGCCGTGGGTTGACGCGAGACAAAGGTCGAGACGGGAGATATGAGATGGAGGAGAGAAAGGAGAGCTAAGGAGGGACACCTGGGATGGAGATAAAAAAAAACTGGAGCTGGCTCGGCCCTGTCTCTCTCTCCCCATGCAGTCTGTTGCAACGTCTTGCAGTGGAGTCCCATTATGATTCATTCATTTGAGCTGCTTGGCACGCTGATGCAAATTGCAGCTCTCAATTCATTTACTGTTAGCTGGCTCACACTCCTGCCTCTGCTCCCCTGCATCAAACCGTATCACATCACGACGTTCAATTAGGCCAAAAAGATTCCCCTCCACTTCTAAAACGAGAACGCAATCATTCGTTCCCCTCACCAGCGTCTTCCTCCTCAGTGGCACAGTGAGGCACAGACCCTCACACTCCTTCAACTATTTGTTTTTTATTTCTGACCACAGACAAATTTGAAAGCCGATTCAAGATGAACTAGGCAGTCAATTCGAGCCTTTACACATCAGCATCACCACCTGAGTGACGTGAATCCCATCTGGGCACAGTTTCGACAACCATATTTTCCTTGCTTTTTGTTGAGGTTTGCTTATGGATTCATGGCTTGGCACAGGTTGCCACTCAACCTGTCAAACCTTCACTCTTGCAAAGTCTTTTAAATCCTTAAAGACATTTGGTTCAATCACTCCTGCATGTCTTCTTGAATATGTGATGTGTTAATAGGCTTTTTAAAATGTTTATTTAAGTGACGTTTTATATACATTTTTGGTCAGTCTACTTATTCTACAATACAATTAGTTTTAGACTAAAGGTAGACATAGCACCTTAGATAATCTTTTTATTACGGGCCTAACACTCCAATTGTTTGGTACAGCAACACAAGATAACATGTCTCCTTATGTGCTAATGGTGCTTATTCTGCTTCACTTTATTTTTTTACTCGGATAATTTCCAGATCATTTTTTTTTTACAAGAGCTTGACTTTATGTGGAAAGAATGCTTCCAAAACTTGCTGTGTTGTTGTGCATGGCCACTTTTACTGTAAGTTGGGTGATGAGCAGAGCTCAGAGATTGCTTCCAAGAGTTAACAGAAAAGGAAAAATGTACTTCTTACTATAACGCCAGAAGAACAATATATAAATGACCTGGTAAAGAGCAAATTGTTTGCAGTGCAAATTACATTTTCATAATCAGATTGTCTTTTGCCCACACATCCCATCTAGCGTCATCATGTGTTTAAGTATTAGTGAACTTATGAACCTTAAAGTGCATGTTCAACTTCAAATACCTACTCAAGTGGTACGTTCTCTTTTCATGATGAAAGAGCTGTCAAACTTAAAGTGAAAGGAGAAAACATAGAATACCAGAAATAGTTTTTTTATTTTCTACAATATGGCAGAGTTGCTGGCCAGGGCAGGGCTGTGTGGAGTTTGTATGTTCTCAACCCCTGTGTGTACTTCGACTTCCTCCCGCAGTCCAAAGACATTGCAGCTTAGGTTACCTGGAGACTCTTAATTTGCCTATAGGTGTAAATGTGTGTGAGAATTGTTAATATTGCTGTATGATCGGCCCGCCGAAGGGTTTGGCAACCTGTCCAGGGTGTACCCCGCCTCTCGTACAATGTCGGCTGTGTTTAGCTCCAGGACCCTTAAATGGTAAAGGGTATAGATGTTGGATGGAAGATTTCCGAGGTTAGGTTTATTTTTTCAGTAGATTTTGTTCATAGTAGATCATCAACAGAACAGTTTTGACATTTTCCTCGTCCTTGTTCAGACATTATCATTGTCCCTGATATTTTGTGTGAAAATTCATTGGTCATTAAGCATCAACACAGTAGCACAGTCGCTCACAGAGATAGGATTTCAATTTGTGTCACAGTTTTCACGCAAGTGCTGCCTTCCCGGACAAAAACTGTTGCGAGAAAGGTGACAGAAACCAGCATAACATGATGTGAGACAGACTTCGAGTCTTTGTTACGTGACCTCAGCGTGATGAGGCTCCTTGACCCAATTAGTTGAAGGGTCTTGATTTGGAATGAGTCACATCTTATTTCATGCTGGAGCTCATTAATTCGCTCAGCCTCTCTTTGCCACACTCCTGTTTGCTTGGATTACCCAGGAAGCATGTATGACCAGAGTCAGTACCATCGCTGTGTTTGGATGTTCCCAAAAATTCTATCAAGGGGGTAAACAAGTCCAGTTCAACCAACAAAACTGGTTTTGAAACAATTCATTTCTCAGTTGGATTGGAGAGGAATTTAGTCAACCAGCTATTTTTTATTTACTTCAGAGAACCGGTAATGTCAGCTGTCATCAACAACACACTGTGTGGTTTTACTTCGCATATGCAGGTCATTGAAAAACACCTGGCCAGCAGCAAATATTTTTCGCCATTGTTTTCGTCAAACCCAGTTAACACTCCTCAGGTACGCTTCCAACCCACTGAATGAATCTGTCTGAAGCTACTGTTTATCAAGACGGCTCATCGGCTTTTCTTAAAGTCCACCGAATGGGGGAATGGGTTTTGTGCTCTCTTACTCCCTTAAAAGCTGCATGCTTATCAGAGGCACAACAGCAGTGGAACTACTGTGGTATTACGCATTTGTCATACCCTAAAAGCAGTGGGGGGGTCTCTCGAATCCATGACAGTCTGCATGGAGGCTCCTAATTCTCCACTTGTCTGGGACCAAATGAGGAAGAACCCTACAGCTCCAGCTGTATGCTTGCACTCCACCTTTTTCTGCAGTGTGTAGTTGGAAGTGTACCGCGACATTGCTGAATAGTGAGCGGGACCGGATTTAAGATTGACACCCTGTCATGGTCACTATTTGAAAGTACTATGTATGCACGGAAAGGCTAATGGGTTACACAATAGAATATCTACTGTACAACAAGAAATGACAAAATTAATTGTTGGACAGAGTTTAGGAGAGAAAGGGGACAGTTCAAAGGAGATGAAAAGAACAGGAAAAAGACAGATTTTTTTTTAGCTGTTAAGTATCTGTAATTTTCACATCTTACAATCAGACACACTGTGATACACTCACTATAATTGTTGGGTTTTGACGTGCTACTGTAACTTTTCAACTGGCGGTAGAGCGCGTGGAACACAATGGCTGCAGCTCTTGGCTTGTGACCATCACAACCAGCAGCCGCTCCTAGCATCAAACTGTGTTTGGCAGCGGAGAAAACTTACAAAATAGCATCTTTAAAGTTAGTTGTCATGGATACCATATATTCATTGCTGTAGTTAGTGTCACTGACATATAGAGGACCTTGCCTTTCATAAGTTACAACAAATTTAAATTGAAACCTTTTTTTTCACACAGTAAAAGGTGATGCACATGAGTTACAATATTGACCCGTTAACAAATGTCAGTGTCGAATCGGACATTTTTTTCATACACAATCACAACTTGCACTGTTTTTTATTGAGTAAGTGTCTGGATTTTGAAACATAAATAGATTGATATTTTAGCAGAGTGACATAATGTGGAACTGGGCTGAAATATGAGAGCCAATCTGGGCAATCAATGTGCAGGCTGCTGATGGAGATGAACTGACCTTTACTGAGAGGAGGGTGAAGCCCGGGGATGATGCATTAACGGTAGTAGAGTTTGAAAGGGGAAAGACGTATGTTTCAAATTTATTCAATTGCACATTTGTTTGTTTGTGGTTACTCTTGCTGCTTATGCTATCATCAGGTCATACTTGCAATTGATGCTCATTCGAGATGTTTGGTGTCTTGGCAATAAGGTTGATGATCATTTGAAAGCAACTGTAATTGGTGATTAAAGCAGCAGTATCCAGAAGAAAAACCTGTACACTGCTGATTGTGGTGCATGTAGTAGCTAATATTTAGCAGTATAACTGTTTATCTGCACTAACGTACAGTGACTGAAAATTAGGCACGAATTATCGCCGGATTTATAGCTTGAATGTAGTCTTAGACTGTGTTGGTTTTAGTTAGTGAACCTAATAAACTGACAACTGAATGTGAATATGTAAATTATGTGTTTCACACACAAAGCTACAAAGCACCTGACTGGAATGTTTTGGTTGCTTTCAGTGTGATTCGCACCTGGGAAAGGCAGATATTAATGGAAATACAACTGTATTCGTGCCCGGTAGCCTCAAGATGTTTTTAAATTTAATAGTCGTATCGTAATCATTGTATAACATATTATATTCTTCCCCTTAAAATAAAAAATGTAACGTACAAACATTTACACATTTCAGGTGACTTTGTACTTTTACTTCTACCATTACTTGCTTACTTCTACTATTTTCAAAACGTATGTCATATACTCCCTGGAAAAAAAATACTAAAGTCCAGTCCAGACCTCAGTGACCTCAGTGTCCAGCCAAGGGACTTGGTGATGAGCAGGTTAAGGGGGGTAGGTAGGCAGGGAGGTTGGTAGGGATGTAGGCAGGTAGGTAGGTAGGTAAGTAGGGATATAGGGAGGTAGGTAGGGATGTAGGCAGGTAGGGAGGTAAGTAGGGATGTAGTTAGGGAGGGAGGGGGGTCGGTAGGTAGGTAAGTAGGGATGTAGGGAAGTTGGTAGGGATGTAGGCAGGTAGGTAAGTAGGGAGTTAGGCATGTAGGGAGGTAGGTTGGGATGTAGACAGGAAGGGATGTAATTAGGGATGGAGGGAGGTAGGTCGGTAGGTAGGTAAGTAGGGATGCAGGGAGGTAAGTAGGGTGTAGGTAGGGATGTAGGCAGGTAGGGAATGTAAGAAGGGAGGTAGGCAGGTCAGTAGGTAAGTAAGTAAGGATGTAGGGAGGTAGGTTGGGATGTAGGTAGGTAGGTAGAAAGTGAGGATGGTAGGTAAGTGGACTATATTGACCGAACAAACTATCCCAGTGCAATGAGGTATCAGGAGCACACCACACCATACAAATATAAAAAAATACAAATATAAACATATGAAGCACAAAAATTTACAAATATAAGGAATAAGTCATCATAGTTGATTAAATGCCAATCCAACCAATAGCTGTTGAGCTATTACACGCATAACTTGTTTGGGCTTTTTTAAGCACAGAAAGAGAAGTCACAGGATCACAAAACTCATCAGTAATCATAATCTGTCAACTATGCCCATCTCATGTTTGTTGAGATATTTCACTGGATGTTTGAAAATCTGCTCGTGGCGCTTGATAAGTCCAGGGATCGTAAAGGTCATTAGTATTCCTCATGTGAGTGTCCGCATCAAATTTCATGGCAGTTCATCCAATATTTATCGAGACGTGTTGCTGAAAACCAAAAGTGTCAGCATCATGTTGGCCAAGAAGTAAAAGTAAGAGGATCACCAGGGTCGTCAGGAAACACTATCTGAGAACCAGGAACATCTGAATATTGAGCCAAGCTATTATGCATAAATATGGAAATTTTTTGAGTGGAAAATGTTGACCTGCTCATGAATGTAAATAAAGAGCATGGTGATTGACAGAGTTATTGGAATACATTTCTGGTCACCAGCAACATCTGTAACAAATGTCAATGAATCCAGTAAGACACATTTTCAGTCTGCTCTGCTACGGTGTTGATTCAATATGTTCTGTAAATTAACTTAATGCAATTTTGAACAGTACAATGTCCACAATATTGTGTTGCAATACAGGCTGATGACACAGTATACTCAGCCTGTTGAGCACTCAGAACTTTACTAATGTAATATTAATTAGGGGGGTGTCATGGGTTTTCTGATTTTCATTTCTACTCTTTTTCTTCACTGGGAAAGCACTTCATGCTCAAGCTTGATTAGATTAGAGCTATTTAAATAAAATTCCTTTTTAAAAAAATTGAATGTAACAAAATTATTTAATTTCACCAAAAATGTTGTCATTAACACTTTCATTTAACGATGCAACCGACAGTTGGGTTCAGGAGGTATTAATGTTTAATCACTGTCAGACCAAGCTGGATATTTGGTAAATATTACACATCACGCCTTTTTCTGCATGTCACCTTTATATTCTTGGGTTGCTTTTTTCCCCCCACGATTGTTCTATGGAGATAACAACAGTTGGCGGACTTAGCGGCAGCGCAAGCTGTGCAAAACAAACAACATCGCACTTTCAACCCGAGATCCAAGCGTTCCCTTACAGCGTGTGAGCCGGCAGCGCTAATCACACCTCCACTGCACTGTGAAGTAAACATATTGCTGCTGAAGCTTTCAGTGTGAGCCCCCTACACTTATCACTACACCGGGGTTGGAGGAACATTATCCGCCGTTTAATACATGAGGCAGTGATTAAAGGTCTGTCTATATTCATAACTGAACCGACTGAGCTAAGAGAAGGAGCGGGGTCACTGCAGGATAAGGGAGATAGTGAATTAAACCAGAGGAACTTCACTTCTAATCTCTCTCCTGTTCACTTCTTCTGCCTTCAACTTTACTTTAATATATATATATATATGCGTATATATTTCCATTCTGCAGGGTAAGGGGTAGCTTTCCTCTCTCCCTCTGTACTTAAGTTTGAGATCACTCTGTTTGAGAAGTGATTTACTCAGCATGTTTGCTGGTTGCTCGGTTGATTGATTGATTCCTTTATCGTCTCGAATGTTGCGTTGGCCAGGAGAGGCTCTGTGGCGTCCAGGTGTCGACCTGCCGCGGCTTTCAGGACATTGTGTTTGTCGCTCAACTCGGAGGGAAAAGAAAATTAACAAAAGCAAAGGCCTGAGAAGTGTGCACAGCGTGAGGGCTCATGAATGTGTCTTGTAAAGATTTCTGCTTTTGATAACTGCTCTGCTCATGACTCACGATGCCTTTTCTCTGTCGGCCATCTCTTACAATATTAAGTGTAACACTCACACAATGGACTCAAATCACTGGAAAAAACGCGCCACATCCCCACTGTTCAGCCTTGTAAGTTTCGGGGTACACGGTTGAAACAGACATAGACATTGGTCGACCGCGTGCATGAGCAGTTAATGTGTGACACTTGTTTATTCGACCCATTGTTCTGAGGCCCTTTCTCCAGTTGGGAAATCGCAGGATGTCTTTGCACACGTGGGCATTCTGCAGGACAAAGCCAGGGGGAGTTGAATGTTCGAGGTCAAGTTATTGCATGACGTGAATTTCACTCCCAAAGTCCTGACAGCGTCTCCGAACTTGCTGTAGCGCTTTTATGTTTTTTTTGCTCTTTCAAGGTAATTCAGTAAATTTTGCCTCTACATTGCAAACAGTAAAGTGCTAATGTAGTTGATTTAGCATATGTTTACTGGTACCAGTTTTCTCTATGTAAACACATATATGCAAAAATAAAAAAGTGGGGTTATGACATCATGATTATCTATTACAACGGCCCACATAATGAGCCAGGTCTTGCTCTCCTGATAGCTGTTTTTCTTTCCTATTGTCATATTCCCATATGCACATATTTATGAATATGGGCTATGTGTTGCTCTTGGCATTTTTCCTGACTAGCAGAAACGTTTATGACGGAAAAACAAACCACTTCAAATTATGTAATTGTCACTGAAACTATCACTGTGGTTAGAAAGGAATTCAGTCAATTACACATAAGCTTATTTTTGTTGAGCTGTGTCCTTTATTTTTTTTTAATTTATTTTGCATATATAGCGCATTAATCTGCATCAAGTGAACCTAGAGCTGAGCACATGGTTATGTTTTTGTACAAAAAGACACTTGTGGATGTGTTATGCCGAAAAGAAGTTCATCATTAATGGCTCTCATGTGCAGACTAAATATTTCATATGCTTCGTTGCAGGAGCAGCCCTGATATATCCCTAAAAAGCACAGACATGGATTTTCACCCTTTTGTGCTTTCTCTTTTCAAATTGGAAGTGGCCGTCACTTGTTCTTTTGTCTGCCTCATTCTGTGCTTGACGGCTGCAGACAGACCCGGATAGTTATGTGGAGGAATAAAACACTGTTGTTGCAGACGGACGTACAGTTATAATTCCACTGACCGCCCACTCCTTTGTTCAAGTGACAACAGTGAAAGATTTCCTTGTTCAGTCCAGGTCATTATTACAGATGCCGTAGACACTCCAGAACAATGTGTCCACAATGCAGTGTTAACTAAAGCTGTTCTTGAAGCTAAAGATACAAAAAAAACAAAAAAACTGTGTGGACAGAATCACTAGTCCAATATGTTGCAAACTACTGTACAATATTTTTTCCCCGTTCCTGTTTTTCCAGTGGGCTTATTAGAGGGATGAGCGGACTGTGTGTCATACAACCACCTTGTCATTCCAGACTTTTCTATTCGGGATTTTCTTTAAGTTGTTCGTCTCCTGCTGGTTTAAAGGATAGAAAGAAAAAAAACGTGCCCGGGCCTCGAACGCTCACCAACATGATGTATCTCATGTGTTGAATCCATACGACAGTCAGCGTGGAAAAATGACAAGTTGGGTTTTCATGGGCGTTATGTTCCTCGACTCTTTTGATTGCTTACCAATTACACTCCTGGCAGTCAATATTTTTGGCACAGCATTTTCTGTTTATTTCAAAATATTTGTGTTGGCTCTAACAGTAAATTATTGTGTCTCTGTAAATGTTTGGGATAGTTTTTTGGGCCGGCCAAAAACATTGCTGGCCTCCCAAATAGTGCCGTCTGGATGAGGAAAAATAAACAGCAGGGATCTTGCTGGAACGAATGGCTCCACCTGTATTGTGGGTAAACTTGCAGAGGAGCAGCCACATCCATCACAATGTAGGAGGGGGGATTTAGGCAAGGACAGAGACGGTGTCAACGTGGATTTCCGAAGAGTGATTAGCACATGGCCTAAAAAATACGAAAGCAAAGTGTTGTAAATATCTTAGTTTTACTAGAAGTGGAAAGGACAGGGCCCCGTGATGGGGCTGTCAGTCCCCAGTGTGATCCTGAGTACGTACAAGCATGGAGGACATGATGAACCTGAAGCAGATTGTTATGGGTGCCTTTTCTGAGAAGCTATAGACATCCTCGTTACTCAGAATCCGTGCCCAGCAGGAGGGGCACACTTATCGTTTCAAAGCCCACGAGTGCCTTCTGTGCAGGAGAGCGATGGACTCTTGGCTCGCAGACTCGCGACTTAAGGGACGAATCCCTAACTGAAAGATGCGACTTGGAGAGTTTATAAGAGCCATCTATCTTCATTGCCGGCACATTATGGATCTCTCGCCTCAAGCGGTTTTTGATGATTGGATGCATCCGCACGCTGACTTACAGATCTATGCCCCCTGCCAACGGCAGCTGAAGGAGGCATAGCTCAAACGGCTCTTTCTGCAATATTTCAAAAGGATGCCGGCGTCAGGAAAACGATGAAACGCAACCAGGGCCACAGAAATGTAATAGTCATGCCAATAAAACCTCAACTCGGTTTGTCAGACGGGTTACTTATTCATCTTTTCTTCTTTTTTCAGTTTGGGAAAACAGATGGGACTTTTGCGTCTCAGAAGGACCTAATACGCCGGCCGTGACAGGACCGGATATACGTCCCATTTATTATTATAATAGACATTGCTATTTCCAACCGGCCCAAAGCTCCTCCCAGCTGAAGCCACGCGCTGTTTTATTTACAAGGACATGGGCACGCAAAGTGTTTTTTTAAAATGCATAAGTCAGAAAAGGTGGCAGTGACCCAGGAGCTGAGATAAATAATTCCTCGTCAGCTGCATTTAAATTCTTCCTCTTTAGGGACCGGCCAAAAAGTAATGCACTGTGTTTTCTGTCCATATCGACTTGGACACTGGACAGGCTTATGGATTAACATTTGAATTTAAAATTAACTAGGTGATTGATTGATTTCAGTCACGTCTTTGTTGTTATTGAAGTAAAAAATCTGTATTGCTTTTGTCTTCTATTGTGGAGCAAGTATCTACGCACATAGTGAAAAGGGGCGCGATTCCCACACACCCACCGAACGCTTCTTACCCAGACAGGGTGGCGGCAACCTATTCTATAACCAGATTGCTATCCACCGAACCATACGACACACTCAAAGGGTCTGTACTTCGGTGGCCGTGTCACTAAGTGTGAATGACTGCTTGTCAGCGATTGGCTCTTCATCATTAACAGCGGTCGAGGCTAACAACAGTGAACCCACAGACGCTGCTGTCAGTCCTGTAACACACAAGGACAAGTGATCCCTTGGTGCCGCCATGCTGTCATTTTTTCATGCCCGTCAGTGTGTTCATCATCCGGGAACCTGTAGCTGGCCGTGCCTCTGCAAACATGTGGTATCCACTTGTAATATGAGACGGAGAACCACTTATCGCATTTCCACCACCTTCCGATCGCCTTTGAAACACCTCGGACGTACGGCTCACTTTGCATCTCCATGCACCTTGCTGCAACCACCAGAGGTTAGCATTATACTCAAGCCATTTGTCGTCAAATTGCCTTTTCCCTTTTCCATAAAGTGATGAGCAGGCATGCAGGCTAGCATGGTCTCAGGTTAACGCTCCAGATCGACTGCCTGATCTAAATTACGCGTGTACCAGAAAGTTACAAATATCAAAAACACATCTGATCTGAATTTAAGACTATTCAATACTTTATTAGTTAATATGGATTTAAAATAATAATTTAAAAAAAACATGTTAGAGAGGTGCCATTTTTCTTAGTTACTCTTTATTAAAGGTCAAATATGAAAGGTTTTTAAAGGGCATGTGTTACAAAATAGCTGTATAATATAACTGTTGTGGGTTGGGTCTGTGTGTGTGTTTTCTTTTTTTACCTCCCTCCATGCTGTGGTTGTGGTTAGCTGGTCTGGCCCATTTATTTATTTTTTGACTTTGGTTGTATTTTCTGTTCCAGGTGAATTGGCCTTGTGTGATAGGCTCGCTTTTTTTCTATTAATTATATTGTCTTTTATCATGAATGCATTTTCATTTTTGTTTACCTTGATCCTCCCTGATTCCCTTATTTTGTTATCCCAATTTATTACATCCTTTGTTACTCCCCTCATCCCCTGGACATTTCGGGGACGTAACAATAACGATGCAACTGTTCCATCTTCAACAGTGCCTTCAAACTTTGTGGTTAGTGGGAGTCATGGGCGGTTGTGGATGTGTATTCAGTTAACATGTAATAAATTATCTTAAAACCTCAGAATGTAAGATAGGCACTACAGAAATGTAACTGCTTTGCCAAGAAATTGGACTCCCCTCCCTCTCCCCGTCTTTCTCTCTGACAGTTAATGGATTCAGAGGTACAATTAGCATTAATCTGCCACGCAGCTATAAAAAATGACTCCTAATTGACTCCAGTGCAGCAGACTGCACAATGAGAAACACAGATACAGCCAGGAATCCCCAAAACACGCCGTGTGCTCTGCGAATTTCAATAAATCTCCATCCATACAGCAATTTCTCAGCATAAAACAGAAAAACACAGAAAAGTAAAATCACAAACATCATTTTCAAGCAGCAATAAAAAAAAATCCGGCAGACAAGTGACACAACATGGTCTTCAATAGACTGTCTGGCTTCAGACTTCAGTCAGGATTGGAGAAATGTTTTTCTGTATTACTGCAAGGACAGTAGGCTGGGTGCTCAGGTTTTTCTTTCCACTCATTCATTCTTTATCTGTGCTCTCGTTCTTGCCTGCAGTGAGCAATGTAACGAGAGAAAACTCTCTCTGGTATTAATAGGGTTACTCCAGCCTGTCAAACTGACTTTCACTGCAACTTTGCTGCTAAAACGCCGCTGCTTCGCTAGTGCACTTTGCGCAGGCACCATGGCCAAACGCGCTGCACGGCTGTGATGGTAAACGTTCTCTGTGACACCGTCAGCTTCTTATATTTCTTCAAATTGCTTATATTCAGTCGTTTTTTTTCGCCTTTTGGAGCACCAGAAGGTAAAAATGTCCGTGAGCCCGAGAACAGAGTGCGGTGCCGAACAGTGAAACCAGCAAAAGTGTATCATGTAGGCTACAAAGAAAAGCAATAGAATTGCCCGAAAGAATAACGTGTGAATGTATTCACACTGTAGAGAGTATTGTGAGTTGACATCCTGTCCCCCTCCTCCCACTCACTGCCTCCGCTATACTTCTTTTCTCTGACTTCTCTCTGTGGACTCACCATTGTTCTTAAATTGTTCCCTACTTTATTTAGATTCAGTGTCCAATATAGTGCACTAGATAAAAAAAAAGAACGTGCTGGTTTTACAGTAACACCACTGGACCCCTCTGAAAATCAGACACAATCACAATGATGTCAACTATTAAAATGTGATTTATATGCATATATATTTTCAACTTTCCGATGAAAAGACGGAACACAAATGTGTGTCTGACCCTCAAAACATTCTGTCCTTCGCAACCAAATGCCCATTTGTTCCTGCTGAAAAGATCAGTCTCGTTTCACAAACGTACATGTAGTTTCATTTTTATAAAAGGATTAGCCATTAGAAAAATCAATATCACCAGCCTTATATATTAAATGGGTTCATGTAAAGACGACCGTTCCATAAAATGCAGTTTGCAAAGGGAAACTGCTTTTTACAATTTAGAGGACGTTGCCTGACATTGTGGCACTGAGTCCGTGCTTCTGATGCACAGGCATCAATAACAGGAAGTGTCATTAACGGGAGCAAAAACTGTCGACCGCCTCCGAGGAATCACGCAATTTGATTCGGAAATGAGAAAAAAAGTTCAACCGGGGAGACGAGTGAAGAAAGAATAATGATTTTCTCACAGATTTAACTGAATGATATGTGATGTGACGAGATATTAGGACCGAGTGCATCGGTCCTGAGTGGCGGCAGAATGGCGACAGGATAGGGTAACAAGGGCAGGTGTGTTGCAGAGCTTTTTTGGATAGATGATGACCGGCCGATCGCTGAAATGACAGCCGGGGGGAAACTGCAGCGAGGAAGTGGGAGTGGGCGGGATGAATGAGAACGACACTGTACGACCGCAGCATGCAAAAGAGACGCCTCGCCTGACGGAACTCGCGATAGGGATTCAGTTCTTGCAGGGCGCCTTGAACCATCGGCCTGTCTCTGCTGTTTCACAATGTGATAATAGTAGGTTAAGACAAAGGGAGGAAGGGGGGCTTACGGTGCGTCGGCCTCGGCCCCGCCCGAGCGCCGCTCAGACACTCCAAACTCCTGGTTGCTATCGGAGCACAGGCGCCGAGTTTATTAGTAGTAGTGCCAGCCTTGTTGTCGTGCGGCGCCCGAAACGAATCAGAGGCTTGCAGGAGAGGCTTATCGGTGAGGGGGCGCACGCACACGCACACAACCCCACACACAAATGAACAGACACGCGGCACAATCCGGAAACACAACCGATCCAAAAAAAGCAAACACGTCTACACACACACACACACACACACACACACACACACCAGGCCCACGTGAGAATGTGTGTAAGCGCAGATGGGAACGGAACCTTTGACACACATCCGACACTTATTAATGCAGGCAAACTCGTGAACATGAGCTTTCTTTGGTCGCGCTGGAGAGCAAACGCGTTAAAAAAAAAGATGGCTGGGGAGTGATTGCTGCCTTGTCTGGTGAGGTGCCGCATGAACAAGAGGCCTGCGGGGGAGCCTTATCTGTTTGGCATGTACGCGCTCTCTCTCTCTCTCTCTCTCTCTCTCTCTCTGTCGCACACGTGCACAAACACACGTCGGCGCGCTTTTTAGCCGCCTTATCCGAGTCAGGGGTAGATAACGTTGCGAGAGCGCGGGGGGAACTGATCTCGGTGTGAACGAGACAAGGCGAACATGTCGCGGCGATATGTAAAGGCACAATCGGGGGGGGGAATTAAAGCTCACATGATAGCAATCTGGGAACAAAACTGGAAGCGGTTGGAGCTCAGTCAGTCAACCGCCACTGGTGAGGACAAGTAGGAGGATAGAATAATATGATTTGTGGTTCATGTGTTTCAGCGAAAATTGAATCACCTTTTACCACCATGAACAAATGTATTTTTTATTTATATTTCTGTGGTGACCGAGCCCTATCCATGAGTGTGCACCAGGTCACGTAGTGGCAGTTTCATTTGGTGCAATTATTTCTACGCTGAAGGAGTCTGCAATGTCACCTCAAGCGAGATTTGCCAAGTGCAATACCCCACATATTTTTTTCAGTTCCGTTCGCGAGAGTCCCATCTATCCCTCCCATAGACACTGAGCTTGTTTGGGATCAACTGCGCCTCGGCTGGAAAGCTGACACGAGGAGGCGGCGGAAGCAGGAGGCAGCGACAGAAGAGTCTGCAGTCGAGACGGACAGTCTCCCGCAGCGACGCCATGTCAAATGAAATATCAACATCCAGTTACAGCCAATCCTGATTTAATGAAACGTTATCACACCAATCTGATCGCTAACTTGTTGAGAAAGTGCGGAAAGACACTTCACGTTAACGTTCGCTGGACGTACAGTTTGATGTTTTTTCAGTCAGTAACTCACCACTGGAGTTCCCAGAGCGTCGGCCGGCAACGATATCAGTCAGACGCCGTCGGGGGAGATCGTGTTTCCGTACAGTGGTTGTCTGAAAGTGCACGTCTACAGACACTTTCAACGCAATTCTTATTGCACAGCAGTAGCTGCATTAATATTGTAGTTTATATTCCTCATACAGGAGAATCAGGAGGATTCAAATCAAATTGTGATGTGAAAAGTTTGAAAGTGGGTGTCGTATAATGTGGGATTGTAGCTTCACTGTGCCGATGGAAAATTAAAAAGATAACTTAGAGTTGATTCCATGTGTGTTTGAGTTTGCGTGTGTGTGTGTGTGTGTGTGTGCGTGTGTGTGTGTGCGCGCGCGCCCTCTGCCTTATTACTCGAGAACAAAGATTATTGTGTCAGAGCTGTCAAATGGACATTTTGTTTTTTCTATGTGATTGCAGCTTAAGAGATTATATTTTTCCCGCATTCGTTCCTTACCTTTGGGAATAATGTCTGATGAAGATGACCTAAGCACAAGGGTCTCATCAGCTCCTGATTCAGAGAGGAGAGCTGGAGAGGGGATCAGCGCAGACAAGGGAAGGCGGGTCCTGAACTTGTTGGGAAAACCGAGGCGTTGCGGAACGGCCTGAAATTTGCCGGGATGCCTCGAGCGAATCCCAGCGGATGAGCTCATCGTGGAGGCAAAGCGCGCTTCGGAGCGGATTTGCAAACAGGAACTGGCTCTGACATCGCCCGGGAAGATGACAGAGCCTCGTCTGACCCACAGGACGATGACACCATCGCCGTTCTACCGGCGGACAAGGGGACGGTTGTCTTGGATGTCGATTTCTGGCATCGATTCATTTCCTACATTATTAAAAACCACCAGTGCAGCCTCGGGAGGGATTCCAGCCCGTATCCTCAAAGAAAGCTGCTGCACATTCTAAAACAAAAACCACACCTCTCTCCTGCTTTGCACAGCAGGTCGGTCTGTGCCGGCACATCGTCCTGGGTGCTTAAAATTATCTCCAGTAAGCAGCCACGCCGAACGAGGGCGTACTCTCATCAACTTAAATTCCACAACAGGATCAAATGAGGCCAATGAGGGATTGCTCATTAGGGCTGCTTTCCGCGTTAATAATATGCAGGCTTCGCCTAAAGTATCCCAGAAAAATGTATTCCTTCTTCCCTGTTGTCAATTACTAGAATATTCTCTCACACCTGCAACTTTGTTACGCACTATAAAAAAAAGCATCGTGGCTACAAGATGAAATGATACAAGTGTATACAGTGACCCTGAATGTAAATGTGTGTGTGTGGTGTGGTGTGTGTGTGTGTGTGTGTGTTAGCAGTTAAACAACGGCTATTCTCTCTTGTTATTTCAACAATTACTTTCTCCTTCGGCTACATCCCCCTTGTTGAAAACACTCAATGTCAGTGCCAGTTCCACTTGGTCGTCGGTCCAAGAAGAGAAATTCCTGCTATTTCTTTTCATTATTGTTGTTTCTGGTTTCGTGGTGTCTCCCGTGAGTGAGCAACTCCGCAAGCGGGCGACTGCAGAGTGGACAATCTGCTGCCTGTTCCCACCGGCACCCAAACGGCCAGGTCGCGTGATGTGCGCTTCCCGGGGCGTGTTAGTATAGACGGGGGGGGGGGATTAAAACTGATAAGGAGCTAAAACGCTTGCCTGGGTGGAGATAGTTTCAGTTTTATAAAACGTTATGAAATGAAAACCTAGTAGTACGAATGTAGCCTGCAGTAAATGCTATGTCTGAGGCCATCACGCCGCGCTAAAGAAAAATGGCTGCAGGTAATCGATGCGGCGGAGGAATTCCTGGATTGAGGATTGAAGTCATTGCTGAGTGTGTGCTTTCCTGACCACTGACCTGTGCGCAAAGTGATCCCAGCCAATATGACCCGCCGCTGTCTGCAAAAGCCATAGCAGCTAATCAATGGCTTGATCCATAATGACAGAAGGCTACAGCCTCTGCAGCTTATGTTGATACTGACAGTGCCTTTGTGCTTCCCGTCCGCATGCGTTCGCCTGAGCGGATAGAGTGTGACACAAACACCAGCGGGGGATTTTTAGAGCTTTAGTGGCAGCCCGCTCCCTGAGAACAGCGTCTGACCCAGTCAAACTCCGGCAAGTGGAGAGAATTTAAAAGGCGAGCCCGACAGGGTTGGGGTTGACAACTGCAAGCGATGGGGGCGGCGATAACACCTAGTCAAGGTTGAGGAAGCTGTGCAAAATTGATGTCAAAGCTCATTATTTTAAGGTAATGTTTTGAAATAATAATACAAATATCTATATCTGATCGGTTTCGTGGAGGATCCACGTTTCCTGATCCAAGCCTCACCGAGGGGATTTCTATCCGTCCAGCCCTCCAAATTATTTCGGCCTTACCACCGTTTCGAACACGGGTCCCCTGATGATCAGGTTATCAGTGCGCTGATCAGCACCACTGGAAGCCGGCAATTTTAGTGGCTTAGAATGTGGAGAGCATTGGGCGGTGACCGGACACGACAGTGCAGCGCTTGTTAAGAACAAGCCCCTCGTTATGAATCCTTTCGTCGACTGTAGTTGGGACTGGTTTTGATGTGGAGTTTTGACTGATCTCCAGTGGCCCGTGGTAATTGTTGTGCCAACATTCCATTTCAATGAGCACTCTTCTCGTAATTGGGAGGCGCATTTTGGAGGAAAGATAGGGTTAGACGATGAAGTATGTTCCGAGAGTCTTCTTTGGATTCGGTCATCATGCCTGGATTTTGAAAGGAATTCAAAGGAATAAACTGCTGGAACACATTTTTGCTGATTCAAACTGAAGATGCATACCTTCACTCAACGGGTGAAGCTATGCATCTTCAGTTCTTCATTCACTCACTGCCAAATGTGTTTAAATGGCAGTTGCACTTCTGCAATCGGCAATCTGTCAAATATCAAACCACTGAAACAGTTTTGATATTCTGATTGCAGCTGAGCTGGTCACATAATCTAAATGTGGGATATGAGCAAAATCTTGGGTACTGTCGGAGTGTCAAATTTGCTCAGGAAGTTTCCTTAATCCTGAAGTGACCCGGAAGTGTTTGATTGGCAGCCATGATAAGAGCTGTTCGGATTCTCTAAATGCATAGGAAAGGTGCTTCAGTGCTTCCTTTCCTATCTCCTTTAGCACAGGGTGCACTGGACTTTCCTATGGGAAAGGAAAGGATAAATAGACGCCCCACAATTATTGCGGCAGCGACGTAGTAGAAGACGGAGAGTATGAATATGAACCAGAATAGACGCACGTCATCATGTATGTTACTGTAACATATGAGTCATTTACATCTGATGTCACACTGAAAAATGGTGGATAGAGCTGCTGCGTTTTTTGTAGTCCATCTTCAGAAATTTGTAGTTTCACCACGGCAGACGCACGTCAATAACATCCGCCGTCGCGTGATGACATTGTTTAAGTGTGAGTGGAGTCGGATTCTCTGAGCAGCGCTGTCGCCTTTTCTTAAGTCCTGTGAATCCTCCTTTACACCTTTCCTTGACCTCACAACGTTTTCCACTGAGGTCAAGGACTAGTCTCTTGCCGAGAGTGGGGTTTGCTTTGAGCACTGAGCTTTTGTGGCTCTCGTCCGTAAACTCTCTCTGTACTGCTTGACTGTTTTTTTGCATGAGTGGTAAAATAGGTGAGAGGTCTTTGGAGTCTGCTGTGGGTAGAGGGTCTTGTGCTGCGATTTCCAAAATACGGTTTCCTGGTCAGTGTCAGATTTTCTCATTCCCGAACCACGGCCATGCGACAGAAGTCCTAAAGTCCATCTACTAGGTTGGTAGCTCCTCGCTTTGTCTCGGCCGGTCAGGACGACCCCGTTCTGGGTCCCGTTCACTCTCCGCCATGTTTGATTGTGTTGCCTTCAGGCAAATAACCTGCCTGCATCCGTGCCATGTGGAAGAATGTGAATCGGCGCCCAAATTATGAAATATATGGCTGTAAAGAGGGATTTGTGAGATAAATATGAAACGACACACACACATAGGGATATCATAGGAGTATGGTACAAATGATTTGACTTCAGTATATTACCAAGTATAAGTATACCAATTTTTACAGTGATATTCAGACGTCTGTTGTTGTGATCCTTGGATGCTTCCGCTTAGTCTGTCGGGCCTTCATGTACATTTAATGACTCACTATTGCCAGTAACCAGGGTCACGTGATCTGACTGAGCGTCTGTAGACCTGCTGTGAAACAATCAGAGTGAAAGCCTCATGCGGAGCAGTGTCAATTTTCCAGCCCATGTATGTAAAACACAAGCAACACCGCACGTTTATTCTGCACAGTAAAATGATGCCTTGTGTTCCCGAGCCCTGTCTGACTGCTAACAAATGTGACGGCAATCACAGGTTGATGCGCCGACACAGGGGCGGGGAGACTGTTTTATATATCACCAACGTTGAGGGGAAGGGACTGGGGGGAAACCTGCGACTGAAGGGAAAGGAAATCTTATTTTAATGTTAATGTCATTATCCAAAATATTGTCAAAAATATTTTTCGGGGAAAAAAAGACAGAGAAAGTAAACAGCAAGTGACGAGTTAGTATCTAAATTTATATATATATGTGTGTGTTGGTGTGTGCGTTGGTGGTATGCTGAATATATTTTAAACTATTTTGTGCCATTTGTCTTTGAAATAGTCGAGAAACTAACTGCAGACTGAATGTAAGGATCTAAATAAATAAATATCAAGAGTAGAACGTGTGTGTGTGTGTGTGAGTGTAAGATGTACAACATTTTAAAATGAAATATGATACAAAATATTCATATTATTATATACAACTATGTTCCTTGTTGTATTAGGCAGTTAACTGGCAAATATTGTAAAATAAACCTTTGGAAAACCCTCTTCCAACCTGTCTGGGCTAACCTGGCCGCTGGTTGCTCGGCTTCGACAGCTGAATAGGGCTCCGTTTGGTGGTTTATGTCCACCACCACTTCCCAGGGCAAATCAATAACTTCGCCAACAGTGCATGCGGGAGCTTGCTGCAGGAGCATCGCAGGTAAACTCCTGCATTTAAACCGACACCGAACTGGTATAAAACCATAACACGCTGGGCAGTACAGCCCGCGCGTCGCCATCGGGATCTTTAGAACCCCAGGACCAGTTGAAATGAATGAGCAAGTGGATCCAGCCAACCCATTAAAAGCCCCTTAGCCATAACAAAGTGGTATTCCATGACCGTTTGTATCGCTGAATGAAGACACACAAAAAAGAGGGGAACCTGATGAGGGCTTTAAATGGTTAACCGATTGTCGATCGCCCCGGCTTTTTCATGAGCGCCCGGCGAACAGATGAATTGTGATATTCCGCGGGGAGCAATCCCATCAGCACCCCGTCAATGTCTCAGTGACTTTAACAACGGTTAAGGGCTAATCAATAAACCAGTAGGGCAGCGGCCTGAAGGTTGGATTACGACACTTTATTGTTCACGGCCCATCATCCTGTGGCACTGGTGTAAAGCTGGCCGCATGTCGCACGGAGCCCAAATTGTTTTCTTTTGGGTGTTTTTAGCTCGTTCAAGGCAAAGTGATAAAATCATTCATATTATTAAAAAAAACCCACATCTTATTGTTCATGTTGTAATCCCCACCAACAGCCCCTCACTCCGCGCTACTGCGTTTGTTCTAACTGTGTTTGCTCCAATGTAAGAAAAAATACCAGATGTATATTAAATCTATAGCAGCCTTTTCAGAATTCCATGCCGCTCATTCGTACCACTTGGACGATTTTTTTAGATTCTTTTGAGGGGGCTAACCCATGATGATTTCTATTTTCCAAGCCCACCTCTGCGTTACATTCCACTCCTACTATTTCATCATATGTCGTGAATTGGAAATACGTGCTCTTATCCTGTAACACCCCCTATGCCTTTTGTTGGACCCAAACCATATATAGACAGACCACCATCAGGCTTATCAGTGTGCCCCCCCCCCCCCCCCCCCCCCAACAGAAACCCCTATATCTCCAGTGTTGTATCCCCCCATAGCTGTTAGCAGAGGCATGTTCCCGTTTGTAGGCACAGCCGCATGTTGTTCATCTCCCGGAATACAAATTCAAATTTCTCCCAAAGCCTTGGATGAAATTAATCTTGTCCTGTTTATCTGGGAAAAAAATGAATAGAATCAAATCTTGACCCAATGTTGGAGCTTAATCTCAAACTCTATGCATTTTGCTCCTCTTCCTCCTCTCCTTTCCATCTCTTCTGTCATCTGTCGACCCGTGTACGATGTTCTGTGGAACAGCAGGAAGCCAGAGTCAATAACTCCCATTCATGCCTTGCTCCAAGACAAAGAAGAGACGCGCCTTGGGAAGAGAAGCGGGGGTTTAGAAGAACGCGTCCCGGGAGGTGGTACAGTGTTGGGGTGCCATGCGGGCCACAAACGGGTGCGGGGCTGTCACTGTCTCGTCTGTGTCTCCCACGCGTAACGACGGCGCGCGGAATGGATGGAGAGAGGAGACTCAACAGGGCAGCGGCAGCCTCTCTGACGAATCACGGCAGAGTTGTGCGAGTTTGGAGTGTGAGCGCGCCGCGTGCAGCTGCGGACGCGGGCTGTGGGCTGCCCGCCTGCCCCCGGCACCACGACACGGGGCTCTCCTCTTCAACTTCCACGCAGCCGCTTTTTTCGAATCTGCGTCAAGCGACACGGCGACTATCGTGGCACAGTCCGGATGTGCGTTTCAAAATAAAATCTGCGCATAGGCTGCTTCTGAAATATGTTTCTAAAGCATGAGGGAACAGGTTCTGGTTGAGTGAGGGGGAAGACTGCTTATACCACAAACAGCATGAGTAGTTGTCATATTACTGGAATAAAAGGCTCCATCTGAAAGCCAGTGACATCATCAGACCTGGAATCAGTTCGGACTGAGCATGTGGCTATTCTTGTAATATGCATTCCACAGTCACATGCATTATTGGCACTGCATAGTTTCACAAGACGTATAGGTGATCTCACCGTCATGATGACATTCATGATATACTCTGATAATAACGGTTTATTGGCCGTGTGGCAACCCTTTTATTCACAGCACCGCACAGGAGGTGTATGTGCCTTCCTTGTACATATTTAATGCCACTGCTTGTGGAGCGCGAGTAATACAACATCAACTTTAAAGTGCATTACCAGTGCCAGCCTTGCCCCGTGCAAAATTCATTATTAAGTATATCGTTGTTGACTTAAATGCATTTGTGGATTTACTGACTTTGGAGGCCTCCGGGCGAGAACAAACCGCGAGTCGGACCGGACCCTTGACGCCGCTGTCATCCCCTGCATTATCCATTCCTACATGATCACCTGTTAAACTGATTTAAATACATAACATTCATAAAGTGAATATGGAGCTTTTGGGGCCCTTTGAAAGCAGTTGGACCCAGACAGGCATGATGGGGCAACTGGACCCACCACGGTCCCGTTCAATCACTCTCGGGGACGAGTGCAAATGCCGGAAGGAGACCACCTATGTCTATGTAGATTGTTCATAGAAAAATCTGCAATTCTGGCTGTGCCGAACAAGCTCGGCTTTATTTTGAAAACGACCACAGGAAGTCGCGGTCTTTTCACGCCATCTAACCTGACGGATGTCATGCCCGGTGCGCTGCCGCGTGGATTAACGGTGCGGGAGAGGCGGCCCGGGGACGGAGCACCGAGGACCCGCGGGGCTGTGCCGGTGAGCTGACCGGGGTGTGACGGACCGGCGGCTGCGCTGGGTGGGGGGCGCCGCAGACTTCGTCTCTGTTTGGGTTTTGTTTTTTTGTGTGTGTCTTATTCTATTTGAATTTAGAATTTTTTTAACAGCTCTATTCTCTTCTCCTCTACTCCCGACTGCAGAGGAGGCGCACTGAGCCGAGTTAACAGAGGGCGAGCGACACCGACTGAGAGAGAGAGGGGGAGGGAGAGAGAGAGAGAGAGAGAGAGAGAGAGAGAGAGAGAGAGAGAGAGAAGTGGAAATCAAAAAAAAGAGAAATCGTCACAGGAGGTTGAGCGGTGTCCAACGCAGCATGAGAGATACCACAGAGGGATTTTTATTTTGTTGTTTTCAGAGAAAACCCTAACAAGTCTTCCGAAGCCCCTTCCACTGGGACGATGACACTTTTCCACCCTTTTACCTGGATGTACATCTTTTTCTTGTAGTGGAATTTGTTCCCCCCTGCGCGGGGAAGGGGAGGGGACCCGCCGGCCGGCAAGAAGGAGAGGACAAGGAAGAAGAGGAGAGAAGCCAAAGAAGCGGGTTGAAGGAAGGAAGGAGGGAGGGAGGGAGGGAGGGACGGGCGGGTGGGTGGAGAGGTGGTGGGGGCCGGCGATCGTTTCAGTTTCTCTCGGATGGGATTGTGTGCTCGGCGCGCGGATGGAGGGATGAGACCGTGGGGGAAACGCGGGGAGAGCGAGCACGAGAGCAGAGGAAGGGGGAGCCGCGGAGGATGTAGTCTGCGCGCGCTGTGAGAATGCAAAGCGGACGCACCCCTTGTGGAAGACGGGGCTGAACTGTGTCGCGGCCGTGCAGCCTGGTACGGGATTTACAGCCAGCAGCCACAGAGGATACTACTACTACACACACACACACACACTCACACACACACACACACACACACACACACACCTCGACTCACACACACATTCGTGGGAGACGCTCTCCGGTGTGGAACCTATACCCGTGTGGAGTTATACGTGTGAGACGTGCGCTGTCATTTTTTTTTTTTTTAAATCATGGGATGTGGAAAGTTAATTGCGCCCTGACACTCGGCGGACGGAGGGACCGCATCCGGAGAGAGGTAAAGTTGAAACTCCCGTATTGTGTTCAAAACGTCGGAAATGAACGGCTCGGTCCTGTACCCCCCCCCCCCCCCCCCCCTCCTTATCTCTCTCTCTCCATCCCTCTCTGGTTCTTTTCCATCCGACTGCGTCTGCATGGAGCACAGGGATGGAGGCTGCTGAGGGGTAACAGAGGGGCATAGGTGGAGTTATTTCTAGATCTCCTTGTGCAGACATTTCGGCTGGCTGCTGAAATGGGGCGGGAGGGGGGAGGGGGGGTGGCAGGGCAGAGAGGAGGGTGTATTGTGGCTGTGGTGATGTTTTGGGGGGGGGGGGGGGGTAGAGAGAAGGTGCCACTGTATGAAGGGAAATCAGCAGTGAAAACATTGCAAGGTCAAAACTGAGCCGGTGTAAGTTACAGAAGCGCTCACTGTCTCTCCTGTGTGTGTGTGTGTGTGTGTGTGTGTGTGTGTGTGTGTGTGTGTGTGTGGACTCAGACGTTGGCTAGTTTCAGTAGGTATATATGGGCTACGTTCCAGCCGGCTCCGCGCCCCGCTGTGACAACGGGTGTGAGTGAGTGAGCGAGCGTCGGCGCGTGTGACGCGCCTAAGGGCGGGTGTGCGCGTCGCCAGAGAGCGGAAGAGAAAACTTGTGCGTGTGCGCGCGCGCGCACGCACTGTCTTCACGTCTTCTGCCGTGAACTGGATCGCCTCGAGCTACAGTTATTAAAGCGCACGGCGCGCAACGCCACTGCGCCGCCGCTTCTGTCTGTGCGCAACGTGCGCATTCCGCACCTGTACCACGAGACACAGAGAGAGGGGAGGGGGGGGGGGCGTTCTCCTTTTGCGTTTCTCTTTTCACGTGCCTGGTTCCATGTAATAGTGATCTAAAAATGTAATCTACTGGAATAACACCGAGCGTCTGTGTTTGTGCGCGTGGGCGCGCGCTGCTGAGCGCCTGTCCCATACCTCGTTGACACATATAGCTGCGAAGCGCGCGCGTGTGCGTTGATTGCACGTGTAAGGCTGACTTCACTCATCAATTTTCGAAGAGCGTGTGTGCAAACGCGCGTGTTGTGAATGGAGAGCAGGAGATAAATAGAGTCCAGTACATAAAAAACAACAACAAAAAAACATGGTGATTCTGGCGTTTTTCAGTCTGTGAAAGTCATTCTCCTACACTGATTTGAAATAAATGTCCTTTGATATTAATAATGTTATGCAAACCCGAAGAATTGCAGAGGTATGCCGGTTCCACGGTATGAAAATTGATGGTTATTATCAGAACAAATCGAGAATAGATGCATGTATTCCTCCTTCACCTCCTCGACTGGCTGTCAGACTTGACAACACACACACACACACACACACACACATGCAGTGTAGGAGCTGGCAAAGACGAGCGAGACTGATTTCACCAAATCTCCACCCCCGGAAAAATAGATTCAAATGTCCTAGAGGACGGATAAATCTGGACGGGAAGTTGCCGTTCGCTATAAAACCCCGGATCAGATGCAGAGCCAGAGTATGTGATAGTCATTGACAACACTTGTGAAGACATTTTATCAGCATTTTTCTGAATCTGAATCGATTAGTGGAGAAAATAATCAGTGGATCAATCATGAATGAAATTAATCATTGGTTACAGTTGGATGCAGACTAATTTATAAGAGCACCACCTCAGCCAATCACAATGTTCAAATCCTGCTTTTTTTTCATGAATGCGAATCTTTATTTTGCCATAATTCTCACATTTCTTTTAATGCAGGGCTTGTACTTGTTACAGAGGATCCTTTATGGTTTCTTTAATTATTGTGAAATACCATAAACTGTGATATCAGTTTTTGAGAGCC
The DNA here is from genome assembly GCF_022379125.1 of Scophthalmus maximus. Taxonomy (NCBI): domain Eukaryota; kingdom Metazoa; phylum Chordata; class Actinopteri; order Pleuronectiformes; family Scophthalmidae; genus Scophthalmus; species Scophthalmus maximus. Next base: position 16,714,324 of record NC_061529.1, on the reverse strand, counting down.
TGACCGATATTACCGGCCAACTGATATGAGCCTGTTAATGTGCATTTATGTTTGACATTTTAGGTAAAATAAATCTCTTTTTTCTGGATTCAAGTTCTATTTATTTGGTTCTATTTGTCATTTTTGTTTGTTTTTTATAATTAAGTTTATGGTTAAACTAAAATCTCAAGCCTCAATTACATTTCTTTGTCATAAAGGTTTGATAATGACATCTTAAAATCATATAGATATATAGGTATATCTATCTATATATAGATATAGATAGATATATGTAGGCCGATGTATCGATATCAGGAATCTTGGCCCCCAAAAATCCATATCGGTCGGGCTCTAGTGATACCATGATGTTTCCTATGATGATTATCGCAGGGAAATATCATATGGTTGCATCCCTTACTTACATGATGTATAGTGAAACTCATTTGGGGTTTATTACTTGAAATAGCAGTTTGTCATTTTCATTTCCTTTTTGTTTTGTTTTTAGAGTCACACAAATAAGTGAGGTGATAACTGCATTATAAAAAAAGCTACTCTTCGGCACGGTTACTTTGTCTCGACGCCCTATTGTTGACTTGCAGTGAAGGACCTTGGCTTGCTTCAAGTCAAGTGGAACTACATTTGTCTCCAAAGGTGCAAACTGGTTGCTTGTCCGTGGAAGCGAATCGTGAGCTGGATGTTGGCCGCACTGTCAACGTTCCGCCGGAGCGGGAAACCTGCAGAGTTGGGGATCTAGGACAGACGTTGAAAAGGAATGTCGGCTTTAACCGCGCACTCTGCTCAGCTCCTTTCTGGAGAACCAGGGTCTGGGTTGGTCTCTGCCTGAGAGGAAGGAATCATGAAATTGGTCGTCAAATTGGCCCCACGCGCGCAGGAATGAATCAGATTGGGGGAAAAAAGAGAATCTCTACACGAACATAGATAAAAGGAGTAGGTTGTTTTTGGTTTGCATTTTTAAATTCTGCTTGTTTCTGTGGGATGTTAAACATGAAATACAGGAAAACAGCTTCAGAAAAAACGCCCTGAGGCAACGAATACTGTTCATTTAAGATAACCAGAAGCAATTGGCCGTGTAAAGGTTCTCCAGTTTCATGCATTTGACCTTAAACGCGGCGTGATTACCAATGCAACAGCATTGTCACTGTCCTCTATCAGAAGCTACTTCCACCTGAAGACGTGTTTTCCCGAGCAGCGTGACAACACCGTGGCTGCTTTTATACGAGTCATGAGACGTGGAAGTGCAATCTATCAGGCCCCTCAGCAAATGAGGAGTTGTCCAGTTTGATTAGAATGTGCAGTAAATGAAGTAGAAATGATCATTTTTAATCAACCCTTTTTCCCCCCCCCGCAATTCGGGACTGTGACATGTCCAACATTCGGAAAACTGCCCCTCCTCGCCCTCCCTTTCCCGTGGCTCGATCTTGTGCCAGATTGGAGTTTCGTCGGTTCGCACCGGTACAGTAGCTCGCATTGATTGATCAAGGCAATACATTTATGCGCGCGGGCCACTCATGCTGGCGCTAATGGCCCGTGGATATGGAGGCATTATGCAAATGGCTTTCCCCGGCTCTAGAAAAAGGAAAAAGATTTTCAGGCCATTTCGGTTGTGTTTAGCCTCCTGGTTATGTCCGAGAGGAGCGCTTCGCTGTGCCATCAGGGTTCCCGGACGGACGGCGCTGTGCCGCTAACGATTGCTCCTGAGTTCCCGTTTACAGCAAAAAGTAAATCGGTGAAGAAGAATGCCGTATGCTGAAGCTGCTCCCACCCTGTTTGATTTGATCTGCTCTGATCCGCCGGCGTCATTGCCGGATTGATGGCGCTCACGACGAAAGGATAAACATCCCGGTCTGCTCGTGTGACTTGCTTGTGTTTGTTTTTGTGCGTATGCATTGTTATGATGAAAACTCCTCCCCCCGCTCCGTAATGACATGTATAGGGCAGACCGAGATGAAGCAGAAGCAGCATCCCTCTTATCCTCTGTTTTCCTCTTCTCTCTGATTATTTTCTTTTCTTTTTTGTCTCTCTCTCTCTCTCTCTCTCTCTCTCTCTCCCTCACCCCTCCCAACCTACCTACAAAAACAGGGGGGGGGGAATGTGTGGACTCTTATCAGGCTGTAGTAAAGAGGCTGTTCTTTATTCTTTATAGGGGCAGGGGGGAGTTTTTTATGCCCGTCTTTCTTCTTGCCCTCTGTTTATCTCCCTGCAACTCTCTCTCTCTCCCTCCCTCCCTCCCTCCCTCTGTTTAGCTATCTGACAAGAGGGCTGCTGGATCCTGCCGAGTGGGTGGTGGAGCTCTAATTCAATTTATTCTGCTGCTCAGAGACAGACAGAGAGCAGGCGGGGGGGGGGGGGGGGCTGCAGCGAGAAGACAGAGTGAGACAGGGAGAAGGATGGAGACCACAGATGTTCGGGAACATTTCCTATTAGCAGAGGAGAGGCAGGCTTTATTGGAAGCTGGCCTGACGCTGTGACATCTGGACTGATTCTGCGGGTGCTTGGGATTATGTGTGTGTGTGTGTGTGTGAGGGTGTGCGTGCGTGAGTGAGTGTGTGGTCATTATCCACTAAAACAATATGTGGACAAACTGTCATCAAGGAGTCTGAGGAGAGAAAACAAAGACAACACATCTCCCTGTAGCCATCACTCACCCAGCTATTGGCTGAACCACAAATGTGGGAAGTTCACAAATGACCTCAGTTGGTGAAATGGCCGAGGTTCAATCCTTAAACAGCCGGCAACATGTATTGAGGAGAATCGGGTACAATATGATTAAAAGGAAATCTGAAACACGGACATTTTGACACCGTAAACCCTGGTGGCCAAATCAACGAGCATGGACTTCGTACAGATTTTTTTTTCACAAATGTGATGAAGAGCCCTTGGTTCGCCAGATGTTTAATTCACATGCCTGTCATGGTTACAGTTTAATGCTTATTGAATGATTACAAAATATGCTGCGTCAAGATGGAACTGGATCTTGTAATGTCTATTGACCAAACGTCACATACCAGAATTTGATCCACATCAGTCGCCCAATAACATAAACCGCTCTACTGTTTCATTTCTTTTTACACACTGTATGACTGGGCCTGCGTCTCTGTCCTTGATTGGTTTAGATGTTCCCTCTCCAATCATGTTCGCCTCAGAATATTCCTCCTCCACATCTGCAGAATACAGTTTTGACGTTCCTCAGGGTTCGATCTCGGGTCCCCCTCTCTTTTTTGTGGGCGTGTATATATGCCTCCGTCGAGCACCTCAGTAACTAAATGAAATCAAACTGCCACTGAAAATCCAGGAAGATCTTGGGGACCTCACATGTTAGGTCCTACATACAGTCATGGTATTATTTAAACTTGACGTGACGTCTTTAGCCATATACTCAGCAGGCATGCAGGAGTCGGCATAACAGCACTAGTTTCCACTTTATCTGTGCACGCAGTGAGATGCACCATTGACATTATTTTGATGAATAGAATTTCTAAATGTTCTGCCAATGCAACCGCCGAAATTCCACCATGTCCCCTACAGGTAGCCCACTTGAAGACCTTACATTCTGAAACAGCAGCGAGATGGGATAAAATCTCTGTTCATCCCGAGCGGGGAAACTCATTTGTCACCAACACCGAGCCACGCAGACAACAAACGATACAGACGATTGCCCCAGTGATACAAAACAAATTCCCACACGCACATTTGAGACAAGATGAACAGCTGAAAGGTGCCATGGGTCCAGGCCACATCTAAAAAATGTTGAACAAAAGACCCTCTGAGTTGTTCGGCATCAGACCTCGCTCACTTTATTACATGCAGGACGTAGTGCTAGTATAGTGTGTTGGCACCTTGTTTCAAAAAAACAATTACCTTAAGTAAATGGTCTGCCGCTGCCAGGGCAGGATTAGTCCTTGGCTGGCCTGTAGCTTAATTTAAACTCCTGCTTAAATTCCATTACAAAGTCTTTAATTACATTAGAATAGATTTGAATGCTGTTGATGTTGTTGTTGTTTGTGTGGCGTTTTGGTCTTTAACTACAGCTGCAGCTTCGTCTTTGGATGTGGTTAATCTGCGGATATAGGGTTGGGCGGCATCCAACGTTTTGCCACGAATTCAACCTTCTCGCTCACGTTCAGGCAGTGTACGATATAACCAGCTAATTAAAAAAAATCCCATCGTCCGCATTTGCTGGAACCACCAATTGCCGCCTTTGGCGTCTCCTGGCGCACTTCAACTGTGACTTTTTTCTCCTTTTTCCATCAATTGCCGTTTTTGGCATGTTTTTTATGTTAATTTTGTCTTTGAATGTGAAGCACTCAGCAGACGCAATTTCTTTGGTGTAAAAGATTTAGAGCTTGTTTGAAAAGAGCTGCACGGACAAATTGTTTATCGTTATTATCATTCATTTCACGCGGCGATAAAATGACCACGATACATGACTGATACAGTATACAAGTGAGACAGCTCTGGGTACTCCAGCTTCATCCAACCCTCAGAAGACACGCAGCCTAGACTCCAAATTGCCCCTAGGCGTGAGTGTGAGTGTGAATGTTTGCTTCTGGACGCCAACCCCCGTGATAGACCGCTGGCCTGTCCGGGCCGTACCCCGCCTCTCGCCCAGTTTCAGGTGGGACAGGCTCCAGCGGCCCCCGTGACTCTCAAAGGATAAGCGGCATAGATCATTGATGGATGGATGGGTGGATGTATGAAAGTGTAAATAGGCGCACATTGCACGGCAGAATTTTTCCACGATGAAGTGATACAGACACCACTGTTATTTTCAAATTCCCTGGGATATTGTATGACCATTTTACTGCACAGGCCTATTCATTTGGATGAGTGTTGTGTGTATATCAGTTGTATAGTCTCTATAAATTGTTCTCATTCTTATTTCTTTCTTTCTTTCCTGTGTAAATGAAATAACTTACCTACTCACATGACCCGCCCACCCCCTACTAGCCCCTCTCTCTTTGCTCACCTGCTGCTTCAACATCGTGTGTGTGTGTGTGTGTGTGTGATGGTGTGAGCATGAGGAGTGGGTGACATGACAGATGTGGGACATGTTGGGCGATAATGAGCTGTGTTCAGGTCAGAAAAAAACGACATGTCGTGTGAACAACAGAAAGACAGACTTCTGGCTCAGGGCCTGCAACTCTGTCTGTCTATACATTATGGCAATCGACAAGCATGTTCATAACCGATTGAATAGATATTCATGGCAGCTCCTGTGTCTTAGACACGACGCAAATAACAAGAAAAGAGACCGCCACTTGTTCATTGCATTTTAAACGAGTGCTATCTGTTTTGGCTTGTGTCATTGTAAAACAAAGCCTTGTGTAATTGGCTACAAATGAAAGCCAGGATAACCAATGTGGGATTATTCCTCCGTAGTCTTTTTATAAAACACTATTTAAACTTTTAAAGGGCTAAAATCAAAGAGCAAGGGTTGGAGAAAGCCTGTAAAAAATCCCTCAAGGGATGCTCCTTTAGATTTAAATCATTGTCTTTTGCGGTTTTGGTTAGGGCTTCACTAATGAGTTGCAGATAAATATACTTATTAACATAAAGGGGGGGGGGGATTCCGGAACCAGACACGGCACTCGGTCTGTGAAGCCGGCCCGCACTTCATAAAACAGTTTTGGATTACACAGTCAGACAGTACAGTAGCTCCTCTGACAAAATCCCAAGGGAGCGACGTGTGAAACATCAGTGCGGTGGAAAGTTTATTTTTCTTTTGAGAGGATGCTGAGAGATGCTTTGAGATGTGTTGCCATTTAAAAAAAAACTATTGTCAATAATAGCCCTTGTAGACAAGCGTAGTGGCACCAGACTGAGGGAATAACATTTAAAGCGATAACGCCATCAGGATAACGACACATTGAGTGTGATTGACACAAACAGTCAGATACCTGCAAGCCGTTGCATTGGTGGGCCAACTGTAAGTGCAATATATGGCCATTTCCATAAATTACAGTGCATTCCCATTCCACGTGCCAGGTTACATAAGGCTTAAAAACAATGATGCTCAGTAATAGCTTTAATAGGCGAGGTGATGATGACGAGGTGCGTATAGCGCGGTGTATCTTCACAGACATCAATCACATTCAACCGTATTCATTATACACAGTACAGGGTTTGTCCCGCTGACATTGGCATAGACATAGGGGCTCCGCTCACCGCGCTGTGCAAGACATGGAGATTACGGACAGTAAATCAGAAAGCATAAACGCCCCCACTGGGAAAAAATAAAAAGGGTCACTGCAAGCTTCTGGCTGTCGCAAGACCGTATATCAGGTGCCCCACTGCAAGTATTTTAATTGTGACAAAATAAATAGCTCAGCAATATATATCTCTTCTTGAGTGTGCCTGCTGTCAAAACCACCTGCTGCGTCTCCCGTACCTGCTTCTCCCCCCGGCAGCACTTGACCGCTGCTCGTGTTGAGGGGAGCGCAGCCGCATTCAGGCTCAGGACCGCGGACAGCTCGGCTGAGGTGGTGGGACGTCGCCGCTCAGAGCACCCATTGACAGCTCCGATCGACACAGACATTTCAGCACCACGGACAGCTCAGCGCGGCAGTCCCCAGCGATCCGACTTCAGTACCTCAGACAGCTCTCTGTGCCCTGAGTGGCAAAGGGTCGCGTCCCCAAAAAGGGGGCGGTAACAATTGTAATCAGGGGGAAAAATTGTAGGCACTACGATCTCTCCAAGTATTTGTATGTATATATGCTTATTATTATTTTTCTCTTTTTTTTTAAGATACTTTTTGGGGCATTTTCAAACTTTTAATGATAGGACATTATCCAGCGGGAAGGGGGGAGACAGTGGGGGAGGATGCAGCAAGGGGCCGGGGTCAGAGTGGAACCCACGGCCGCTGGGGGGGGGGGACTCAAGCCTCCACACATGGGGCGCCGGTGCTACCAAGTGAGCTAACCGGCCCCCCCTTAGAAATTTAATTCTGATGTGCACTTGTCTGGTGTACGTGGAATGGCAATTAAGTATATCCTTCTATCTATCTATCCTTCTATCTATCTATCCTTCTATCTATCTATCTATCTATCTGTCTATCTGTCTGTCTGTCTGTCTGTCTGTCTGTCTGCTTGTCTGTCTGTCTGTCTGCCTGTCTGTTTGGTGGGCATTTTTTGTTCGGCAACTGTGATGCTCCCATTTCCTTCCTAAAGTTGCTGGATGTAACATTATTTTGTACGGCACTTATTATCTGATCCGAGGCTGTTGGTTTAATACACACTCAATACAAACTGTTCACTTTGTATCACTCTACCAAGTCAACTCAAGTTGACGCCATCAATAATGTTGATAGTTTTAATTGGAAATGAGAGCAAAGTCTCCCCCTTTTTTGCTACCCAATACATTTTGCTGTATCAAAAAGCATCAAATGTGGACACTGCTTTGATACATACAATTCTAAAATTGGTTAGTTGGCCCAATGCTCAAGAGGTTATGTTGAAAGGTTGAAAAGAGGATTGTTTAAGGATGGGCCTTTGTTGGTGCAATTGTTGTGCAGGGCTCTGTTGTCTGCGACTTCAGTCCCAACACCAAGTGCTGTGTATTTTATTAGTGGAGCACCTAGTGGATCAATAAAACTTAAGCATATACAAATGATCTTGGACACCTCCAGTTGTATGCATATCTGGCAGTTTCCCCTATATGTTTTATGACATTCTTTGTAATAATCCATATGAAGGAACGTGTACTTATTTCATGCACCTCTGTATCCTCAAGTTAGTCAACATCACCGTGGATGGCATTGTTAAAACTGAGGTTTTGTTCGAGGCATAATCATTTGAGGAAGAAACAAAATAGATCACATCCTGCTGACAGTTATTGTCAACAACAACATAAGTGGTCGGGATGATGATCTCTTCTTTTAAAAAGAACCCGGGGCCTGCGCAATGGGAGGCTCTCTGTCATTCTAATTGCTCCGGCGCTGCGATGCTCTAATCAGCGGGACGAGGGGGTCATCAGTGATGAACGCTGTCGCTTTTTTGGAGCAGAGGGAGCGAAAAACCCGAGTAGATTAAATGGTGCATTTAATTAAGAGGCTTGGGATCAGGAAGTCAGAGATCAGTCTTGGCTCATGCCAGCAGTAGCTACATTTAGCCTAGCTTGTTAGCGCAAGCCATCTGTTCACACACACACACACACACACACACACACACACACACACACACACACACAGATTAGCGCCCCACAGCAGGCACTATAGCCACGGGTACATTTTCTGCTTCGGCACTGTAGAGGCTGCTACTCTGTAGACCTGTCACTGTTACAATGATAGTTTTCTTTCTTTCTTCTTCATTTTTGAAATAATTCTTTACTGGATTTGCACTGTATTATTTACCATGGTTGCGTGCGGGTTTTTTAGAAATACCTAGGCCCAAAAAAGTGAGCTTACTAAGGTGCTGTTCAAGGACACGCCTGGGCTACATATGTTAAAGTTAAAGTGTTGGACGGCAAACATTGAGAGAACTAAGGCCATAAAGCATTGGGCCGTCGCAGAGACTCTGTCGAGCAGCAACGCGTGAGACGCACAGCAGTTAATCAAGAACAGATATTGCCGTGGTAATTACGTCGACATTGTTTGAATGTGACCATTAATGTCAGCTTACTAGTTAATTCATTCCAGGGTTAGGGGATAGTGTTTCTATGTGCTGAGTAAAGTACAGTGTTTTTTTTGGCAATCATTTCACGACTTACAATATACTGTATGTTGTATTTAATATATACACCTCGGAAAACGCGGCCATTTTAATGACATGGTATTTTCATCGTCAACCAACATGTTGCTGGCCAGTGGTGTCACGGATTGATGTGTTTCATCTACTGTATTCAGCTTTGATGTTTTACCTGTTCATCAATATCAGTATTGATCAACTGCCAATATCATATTGGTGGTACAGGGGTAATCTCTCAAAGCTGTGAAAGGTGGATTTTCCTCCTTTTTCTTTCTCCACAGTTGTGTGGTGGGGGGTCACAAGTTTCAAAATAAAAGCCTCGCTTGGTTCATATCTTCTCGTTTTAATCTAAAGTAGGGCTGCAACTAACAATTATTTTCATAATCGATTAATCGATTCGTTGTCTGGTCCAAGAAATGTCATAAAATTGTGAAAAATGTCAATAGTGTTTCCCAAATCCCAAGATGATGTTTTGTTTTTTCCACACACCAAATATATTTAGTTTAATTCACATTTAAGAAGCTGATATCTATATTTTTCCCCCATAAAAACTACTTGAACCGATTAATTGATTATCAAAAGTTGGCGATTAATTTAGAAATTGATTACTAATCGATTAATCGATTACCTGTTGCAGCTCTAATCCTAAGTCTTTGTTTAATACCTGCTGACAATGTTCCGACATCCAAAGCAACATTTAATGCAGACAAGGCATGTTGACTGTTAAAATCACCTGAAAGATGGTTGTTTGATTTGCTATTTGGAAATGATCGTTGTCTAACATTTATATTTGCTAAAACGACTTTAATCACTTATCAAATATCAAATTATGTAAATAGCTAAATGTCTTTTTGGCATCCGCATGTTTTGAGCACTGTCGCGTGGTTCCGTTTAGTTTTGAAACTCTCTTGTAGTGTGCCTTCCCTTTTACATCAAATCCACAGAAGGCTGCTTGCACTGGCTACTTAAGGTTTAGCCATCTGCTATGTAAGCAGGGATGACTTCCAAATCACTGCATTAGCTAGCTTTTACACCAAATACTATAAATAGCAGTCAGCTAATCTTAGCTGTTGGCTGCATTTTTTCTATCTGTTTTAATTTTATTCTTTCTACTTGGCAAAAACCAAAGCGTAGAGTTGTGCGACTCTCCAAAAACACTTTGGCTGAAGGATATTGACTTGGTTTGAGGCAGTTGCCAGTGAATTTGGGAGAATCGGAGGATACTGTTATGATTTTGAGCAGTAATGAACAAATGATCAGCGGGGAACAGAACGGCGAGGGCTGAGCTCTGCCGCAGCACACCTGGAGATACGAGCTGTGGTTTCACAACAGAAGTCTGTGGGTAGGTCCAGTGATGAATTCATTAAATCCGACACTTGAAGAGACTTGACTGTAATTATCCGGGTGGGAACTGTCAACTGCACGCTGCATTCCTATAAATGGGAGTTTGACCTTTGACCTGTTTTCAGACTGGATAAAATCGTTCCTTTGAATCCACTTAGGCTGTTGTTTGTAATCGGTTCCTGTGCACTTTTGTTAGGACTGTATGCAGTAGTATTTAAAAATTAAGAATTAAAGATGTCCTATGGCAGGTTTCTATTGTACACAAAGTTTTATTTACACAGTTTCCAACAAGACAAACTGGTGTATCTCAGTTTCAAAGATGGTTTGTTACACCCACTCAACGTGATAACGGTCCACAAACGTATTATTAACCTGAAGCTTTTATTGTAATAACCCCACAAACGTAATACATTTTCGGCAATTGTAATAGGAGGTACACTACAAACTTAAAGGGGCAGTAAGTGATTCTGAAGCAATACACGTTTTGTAAAAATCAGCAAATATTCTCTCACTGTCCGTTAGCTGTCGGTTCTGTGTGTGCGCGGAAAAGAAATCCAGGTGTTCGGCTCAGCCCAGGCTCTGTAAATCGAAAAAACCAAAACTTGGTGCGGACCACACCACACAACAATGCTAGTGCAGTTTGTAAACATCCCTCGTGGACACAGACGTGCTAGGAGGTGGCGCTGAGCAGTAAAATCACAACAACGACAAAGAAAGAAAAAAAAAAAAGGGTTAGTTTTGTTGTTAGTATGTTTTTAAATTATTAATGTACCACAAAACAAATCTGTGAACTGACCAGGAATGATAAAGCTGCGTGCATGTTTGAGAGAGGGAGAGTGAGATAAAGTGTAGGAGAAGGTAGAAGGTGGACTTGTTAATGTGCAGCCCATATTGCACGTAATGTTTCTGTAAGTTATTTATACCTTAAGAGCTCCCCTTTGACAGGTGATAATATCTTTTTAAATTTTCATATTAGATTTGAGGGAAGTTATTACAATTGTGAAACATTTTCACCTTCCCACAGATGTAACAAATCCCTGCAAATTTTATATATATATTACATTTGCAGGAAAGTTTGTAGTAGTTACGTTTGTTGGAAACATTTTTTTTTTACATTTGTGGGATTATTACATTTGAAGTTGCAGATTTGTATAATGTTTGTGGTTCATTACTTGTGAGAGCTGGTATTACGTTGACGGGTGTTACCTGGTCTTTGGACGAATTGGAACGTGGATTACATCCATGTTTTATCGCTTGTCCTCTTCCTACTTTTGTTGGAAGGCACATGTGCTGGGACGTCGTCATGAATGCGCATGAGATACAAATAAAGCGGGCGCCCATTATTAAAATCACTGACTGATACTAGTAATAGTGTTTAAAAACTCCACAGGTCACCTTTAACACGTGGAGATGGCCTGAGATGAACGTTTTGAGTTAGTGAAACTAATTCACTCAAGTCTCACAACGCAATTATCTTTGAGCTCAAAGTATGGTGATGCGAAAGACGCCCACCACTTCAAGTATGGACTGTGTTTTAATGCATATATTAACTTAGGTGTATATTGCTATATGTTTTAATCAAACAATTAGTGTTGTAATGACAAATTATTGATGGATGTATTTTAAAATGGTGTAATATTTCCACAAAAACGAGATTCTCTCTGTTCAACCCTGTAATTCAGTGAGATAAGATAATGAAACTGTGTGTGCGTGTGTGTGTGTGTGTGTGTGTGTGTGCGCCCTCGGGGGTCTGTCCCTGATAATGAGCTGTCATTTTGACTGTCTATCGGGATGGCTTGACCTCTAAGCCATCCTGCTGGCACACGCGCGCACACACACACACACACACACACACACACACACACACACACACACACACACACCCACACTGCAGTGACAGACAAATACTGTCTGCAAAAAACTACAACACAGAGAGAGGCCCTCTACCTCTCATCTACTCCTCTTCTGTTCATGGAAAACAGATGTTAATGCTCAGAGTCCTTAAACAAAATTAACATAATTGCAGTTTCACTTGCTGCTCCATTATTGAAAAAAGAAAAGAAAAAAAAACATCACACAAAACATAGTTGTGATTGATCTCCTTCAGTAGCTAAACCTGGGTTCTGTTTGTGTTGTGAAATATTGATGGGGATAAAAACTGAAAATTAGATCTCGCAAAGAGACTGAAGCACAGTGAGTTAGGAAAAAAAAAACAGAAACAGCTTTGATGTTTGAGAATTGTGTATCTTTAACCTTAATGTGCAATTTTATTTCAATTTCACCTAAAACAATTTAATGATTCGCAGATGTTTTTCCTCAACACCAGTATGTCTTGCAGATTTTATGTGGGGATGATTGCAACTTTCAGTCTGCCATGAATGTAAGTTGTTATTGCCTTTGTCCATATGCTGTACTATATAATTGCCTAGCATTGCCTCTGAGCTATATTAGCCTCTTCTTCTAATGGATTTTTTTCCCTCCCACTGTGATGTCACAGTTGGACTCTTTTGGGGTAACCCCGCCTACAATCTGAGAATCTCCACATCTCTGAGGAAGGGGCGTGAGATTTCTTACACATTTTGAAAACGGTTGACCAATCACATCAGACTGGGCAAGCTGGCCAATCAGAGAAGACTGGGATTTATCTGCAGGCGGGGCTAAAATAAATCCAGGTGGTTCAGACAGAGGGTGAGAAGAGGAGCTGCAGGAATGAACAGTGTGAGAACACTGATGCCTTTTCTGAACATGAGAGCACGTAAACCTTTTCAAGTGCTAACCCACATTAAAAGTATAAACCTTAATATGAGCACAATATGTCGCCTTTAAAACCTAATATCATGATTTACTTGATATTTAATATTTAAAAGTGTCAGCAACGTGTGTTGTGCAGGGAGCAATTAATACGCCTCGATTCAATGGATAAGATGCACAGAGTGTGTGTGTTTGTGTGAATGTGGATTCATGAAACACAAACCGATACAGCGGGAGCCTCCCTGTGGGCGCTCACACTCGAAGCACAGCACGGAAACAGAACATCGACTCATGTATAGGCAACTCTCCGCACCCGCACAAAGTGGGCCGATGAAAGGATGTGCAACATTACCGCGGTCCGGCCTTTGGGACTTAAAGCAAAAGCATGACTCAACCATTTACCGCCCAGTGAGTCAGCGCGTTTTATGAGAGATGGACTTGTCTCCTGATGCGTTTCACCACACCTTTACATGCACATAGGTGGACATGTGTTACAGATGTGTTCAGGGAGGGTTTTATTTAATTAGATCATTTTAAGGGTTCTTACTCTGCTTCAGCTTCAGACCACAGACCTGCGAACGTCATCAAAGGTCAACTCCTTTCTAGATGTCCTATGGAGGAAAAGTATCGATGCACTGACATCTCTTTTGAAACTATGACCTCACCCTCGATCAGGGTCAGATGGGGCCGGGTGTAGGTTGCTGTGCAAGCATTATCGTTGCCATTATACTGCACAGCCGGGGCTTTGAGCAGCAGTAGCTCAGACTCTTAGTTCTTGCTGACCTCTGTTGATTTAACTCCTCGCCTTGCTGCAGTGACGCAGCAGCAGCGTAATCCAAGGCGGGCGTCTCTGTAACCCGGCGAAAAGGCAGTGTCTCACCGCCCACCCTCCACCTAGATTACTTCTCCACGGTGCAGAATTATCTCTGGAGAGTCAACTTCTGTTGCACTGAACCAACCACTCAACCAGGATTTAACAAACTGTGTGAATGTGAATGAAATCAACAAATCAAAATCTGTAACTTTGCACAACATTTAAAGGGAAAGTAGGGAATACAGTGACCGGTGCTGAACTGCTAAGCCACCAGTGAGCTGTGAGGCAGAGGTAGAGGAGAAATGAATACACGCCATCAACCAAAACTCTAATCACGCCACGATCACTCTCCATGACATTTATATGCTATTGTTTCTTAATTCCCTATAAGGTAGAGTTCAGTGAGTTATACCACTGACTTTGGTAAATAATCTAATGGGTTCAATTCCCGGTCAGGGCGTGGCTAACATCCACTGTGGGCCCTTAATGCCACCTGCCTACCTCCGATATGACTGGAAACTGGTTTCTGTAAGTCACTTTGGACAAGAGTATCAGCTAAATGAATAATGTAGTCTTTGTTTGTTCTATTAAACTGAGCAGGGATGATGCCAAGCATGATAAACACAATTGTGTCAACCCTTGAATTGAATTTGGTGCTATAAAGTCATGATAAGAGCATTGTGTAGAAACCCCCGAGATTAAATTATGGTATTTCAGTTTTGGTGAAAGGTGTTATTTTTTGTGTGGATGTGAAATGTCTGCAAAGTTAAAAAGGCCAAAGTCCGTGGTCAAGGGAGCTCCTATCCCTCGACAGAAAACATGAACTGGACTTCATCAGGAGGCGTGGCCTAAAGGAGACAGGAGCTAAAACCAAGTGTTTCAGACAGAGGCTGGAATGAGGAGCTGCAGAAATGGACTGTACGAGGAAACTGAATTGTTAACTGAACAATAGAGCATGTAAACCCTTTCAAGTAATAATCCATATCAAAATTATGAACCTGAATTTGAGCATGACATGTCTCCTTTAACTTGAAAACTCGGGGTGCATTTATGTTGGTATTGAGTCAACAGGCCGGCCGCTGCAATTTTAAAGACATAAATGAAGTCGTGACAGCGCCTCTCTGCTCGGTGGGGGCTTTACTGCGCCCAGGTATGGTGTGGTATATAACAGCCTGTGACGCACTTGAGCTTTGTCGCTCCACATGACCTTATTCTGACAGCGTTAAAAAAACAAAGGAAAAAAAAGGATCAATGATGCTGCTGCTGCTGTTTTCATCGAACACAACACAAAAAAACTAGGCTTTTTAGCAACATGTATCATTAATGAATTCGGTCTTGTGAGGTAACATAATTACCTACCTGACTTTCCCAAGATGCAACTGTGGCGATAATTACTGAGAACTGACGGTGGCAGGGCAAAGATTTTGTGTGTGTGTGTGTGTGTGTGTGTGTGTGTGTGTGTGTGTGTGTGTGTGTGTGTGTGTGTGTGTGTGTGTGTGTGTGTGTGTGTGTGTGTGTGTGTGTGTGTGTGTGTGTGTGTGTGTGTGTGTGTGTGTGTGTGTGTGCTATAGCTCAGGTGACGTTGAGCTTACAGACAACAGGCTAGTTGACCTTAATCCTGCATCACAACATAAGTACAGGTCTCTGTGTGTGTGTGTGTGTGTGTGTGTGTGTGTGTGTGTGTGTGTGTGTGTGTGTGTGTGTGTGTGTGTGTGTGTGTGTGTGTGTGTGTGTGTGTGTGTGTGTGTGCGTGCGTGCGTGCGTGCGTGCGTGCGTGCGTGCGTGCGTGCGTGCGTGCGTGCGTGCGTGTGCGTCTGTGTGCGTGGTCGTATTAGATGTGTCATCTGTAGCACGTTAACCCGCGCTCACAAGACCACACATATAGAAGCACACAGTATGTGGGGAGATAAGCCTGTTAGCAAGGCTTTAGCTGTGAGGAAATATCTGATTCTGCTCACAGTATCTGGGCAGCTTTTTGTTTCTGTGTGCGTGCGTGTGTGTGTGTGTGTGTCTGTCTGTCTGTCTGTGTGAGAAGAAGGGAAGAGGTGTGCATGACTATAAGGATGACGCAGAAAGATAAAATACCCCCCCCCCACCACCACCAAACCTGGTGGAAGGGTGGGCCGGGAAAAAAACCCTTTAAATTCTGGCATGGATCCAGATAAAAGGGGCGGATCGAGGAATGTTCTATCACTTTGTCGAAAATCGTGAGATTTTTTCTTTTGACAATTTCCCAGGGAATCATTCCTGGATCTTGATAAAAAACAAAACACCTGGCATATTTGGGAACTGACATCTATGAGTGCGTGTGCAATTTGGTGCGCGCATCCAGATAAAACTCCAGATCTAGTAGGTTTTAATGTGGTTTGCTGTGTGTGCGTGTGTGTGTGTGTGTGTGTTTGTGTGTGTGTGTTTAATGTGTCACTGCGCTCAGTGGCAGATTTATGCTCGGGATTATAGCGGCAGAGTGTTTCTAGTTCCAACTCAAACTCTGTTAATGACCCAGTTTGAATCCCGAGACGGTGTTCCACAGTTTTCTGTAGGCAACACTCTCACTAATGACTAATCTCCCCCTGCTGATGTGGCAGTAATCTGCTTTAATCTTATCGTTTCTATCAGCCTACCTTGTACTTGAGGAACCTGGGGAAGATTTTGGCAGCGAAACACTGCCGGCAATCCTCGAGGACCAGCTTTAATCTTGCAATAAGCCACCGTCGAGTGCCAACGCCAGATAGTTAAATACATATGGATTACATTTGGAAATATTTATTTACCGTGGGTTTCTCCCCGCCCCCCCTTTCCCGGGCGTGTCAACATGTTTGTTGAGTAAACTTGCCTTTGTCGGGGCTCTTCAGTGTATTCGCAGCTAAACTCTGGAGCCATTTCTAATCTCTCTCTAAACTTTGCCTGCGCTTTGTCTGTCTGACATGTGAGGCATGTTGTCTTTTCCCCTCGGAAGGAAGCCATCACAGTGTGTGTTTGTGTGTGTGTGTGCGTTTGCATGCTTGTTTCTTGACGAGTGTGACTGCGCACGCGGGTGTTTGTGTGTGATCATTACGTCGTGATCTGAAGCCATCTGGGTTGGCTGGCTCATTTGCATATCTGGTGTTAACCAGCATAAATATTCATGACCAGGGGTCTAAGTTGGTCTGAATATTCATTCTGCCTTCAGGCCGTAGACGGGCGGAGCGGCTGTGATTCCAATCAGCCCAACAGAAGTCGACTCACCCTCTTGCGTTGGTGGACGAGAGCACGCGGCGGTCGGACGCCGCGGGGTCCCTCGGTGGGCCTGGAGAGCTCCATATGTATGTGGATTATCCCATTTGCTCCGGTCACACGGCCGTCGTTGATGCGCGTCGTGCTCGGGAAACGGTGTCTGCCGGTCAGAGGGACAGATGGAAGCGGGAAAGGAACTCGACTCGACAGACAGTGAATTGCCTGTTGAATGGGCTGAGGGGCTGCAGGGCAAAAAAAACTATCCACCAAAGGTCCAATGGAGAAGCTGCAGCGGCAGGATGAAAACATTCCGTGTTAGCCGTCAAACCGCTACGCAGAATTTTTTGAAGTTCCCTCTCAACGGCATTCATTTCCTGTTGCGGTTTCTCTTGCCTTAGCTACCCTTTGTCATTCTGAGCTGTTAAGACTGCAGCCTCAGGTGCAAGGCTACTGCATAAATCATCCGTGGTTAATAGACAAATTGGATATTCGCACGGAGACATTGACAGTCGATATTAGGCGTCGCTCAGCGTGTGGTGGCCTCGGATCTGGGCCTTGGCCGGCTCCACCGTATAAAAGGAACATTTGGGTCTGTATTGAATTCAGTCAGATTTCCATTCGAACTTTCGTGTTCCTGCGTTTGATGTGTTGACTCTCTTCTAGCGCAACTTCAGATCGGTCTCAACGCTGCCTTTGTATCTGCCTGCGGTGAAGTAGGAGATGAATAATGTGACGGCGATGGTGGAGACGATAAGAAGGTGTACGGGAATTATAAGCAACGCTGGCTGGGTTAACAGCACAAAGACATGCGTCTTTAATTAGCAATAAAAAAGAAAAAATGTGTGGCTTTCCCTCCCTCGAAATATCTCTTTGAAGTGTGAACCTTGGCCCTCGAGTACAGTAGCTATGCCGAGCCCAGGAGGCACAGGCAGCGTCTTCCGCGATGCAAAGCAGTACAAAGAGCCTGCGAGGATTATATTAACATTAAATAGAGGTTTTTTTCGCATAAAAGACAAACTGATCAAAGGCGAAGGAAACCTGGGTGGGGCTGAGGCTGAACAAGCCGAGTGCAGACACAATAGGCCGATGCACCTGTCAATCAAGCAGCTTTAGTCCAGTAGTTATCATTATCGTTTAAGTCATCATCCCATATACGATTTTTTCTCACATCAAAGAACAAATTACAGAATATTCATTAATGGTTGCTGTTTATTCTCCTGTAACTATAAAATATGAAGTATGTGCACCGATAAGTTGAGCTGGTTTCAAACTAGGTTTGCGTGTAGAAAGGATGCAGAATGTACGACGGGCACTGGATGAAATTCAAAAGACATGTGGAGGGGATGTGCAGGCTGCTATCATTCCTACTTTACGCTGAATTCTGCAGGGGAACAATTTGTGCTGGAGAATTCGTGAATCGTCTTATTTCTGTTATAGTGCGGGACTGGACGGGGTGGAGGGGTTGGTTGTACATTTGGAAAGGAGCTTTTCATTTGTGTTCATTTTGATTCAGAATGATCAATGACGAAATAGTGCAGAATGCAGATATAGGCAAGATGTCACATGTACACATTGAAACCATATTTTTGTATCTATACAGCAATTTATAAAAAAAAAAAGACATTCATTTTCTATCTTCTAGAATAGGATACAAGTCGCTCGGCTTCTTCTTCATTTCTGACAGTTTACTGCCCCGAAGATTGATGAGCGTGTCGTTTTTGAACCTGTATTAGGGCGGTACAAAATAAATTCATACAATACCCTTTGTGACAACATCTTTTGTCATTTGGACGACACTTTGCTTACTTGCACGCAGCAATGATGCAACCGGGATATTTGCCTGAAAGCCAAACGCGATCGCAGGTTGTAGGAGAGCGAACCGGAGTCCTTGTGAACAGGAGAAGCACTCGGACCAGCTGAGACAATACAATCAGCTCGTACCTGAAAGAGGGGCCACATTTGTCGCATGGACGTGGTTGGGGTCCAGAAGTCCTAACTCCATTTGTAAATTACGCTTCAGACCGATTTGTTCCCCACAACGGATTCAAAACACCACGGGCTTCTTTGCCACCTACGCAGGCATCGTGTCTAACAGTGCAGAGAGAGCGGAGGGAACACACGACCCAAACTCTGGGCTTTTTTTCCTCCCACGACACAACATATGGCAAAGAATCACAAAGATGGAAGGCAACAACAGCTGTTGTTACAACTTAAGACCTACAAAGACGTGGCCCCCCCTGTCAGGA
Organism: Scophthalmus maximus; assembly: GCF_022379125.1. Classification (NCBI taxonomy): domain Eukaryota; kingdom Metazoa; phylum Chordata; class Actinopteri; order Pleuronectiformes; family Scophthalmidae; genus Scophthalmus; species Scophthalmus maximus. Next base: position 16,695,271 of record NC_061529.1, on the reverse strand, counting down.
GGGGGCTCACATCTTTGTAGGTCTTAAGTTGTACAGATGAATACAAAAGTATTGTTATAGAATAATTGCATTAAATTGAAATATTTGATCAGTCAGATAAGAATAATTCTCCCTCTGTGTAGTGTGTGTGTGAGAGAGATAGATATTAATACAGAGGATTGAGGAAGTTCCAAACTATTATAGTCTCTCGTCTTTAGTAAATACACACACACACACACACACACACACACACACACACATGCGCGCACACCGAGCCTTTTTTGCAAGCGTTGCGGTGAATACTGATTGAAATGATGGTAATACGAGACGGTCTCTCACATGCACAGAGATACTGTACATACATTCGCTCAGATTCCCGGCAGCCCCACTTACACATGCTCTACACACAATGTCATATACTTTCACAATTTCAATTTTTTGGATGGGGATTTTCAACAGCACATGACTGCACATTTTTCCATATGTTCGGTCAAACGACATAGGCAAATACATTCATTAGGGCACCATGAATAAAAGACAAGCACTTACAAGCGGGCAGAATTCACTCACTTGATTTTTCTCTCTCCTGTCGGACAGTGATGTTGGCAGGCAAAGATCAAACTGTGTGTGTGTGTGTGTGTGTATGTGTGTGTGTGTGTTCGGATGAAATTAAAGGACCTTGGAATCCGGGGATGTGCTCCGCTTCATTCAGCTGCACACATCCAAGCACTCCCACCCGAGTGCTTTAAAAGAAAACGCGAGGGGGGGGGGGGGGGGTGGTCTTGAAGAATAGATCTAAATAATTCAGTCCGCCAGGGATATTGGTATGGGAGAAGCCTCGATGGACGGGTGATGAGAGAGAGAGAGGGATGGAGCTGGAGAGTGGCTGAGACGGAGAGATGGAGAGAGAGACAAATGGACATGCAAGGACAGAAGTGTTTTATATTGTATTAGCACTTAGGATGATGGAGACATTGAGAAGGTCCTCAAGAGGTTTCTGAAAAAAAAGGAACACAGCTTGCCGTCCCCTACTATCTACTTTACCGTAGCTAAGAATTCACGGGGTGTAAAAATGTTGAAATTAACTCATTGTGTTAACTCATTGACAGGAGGGGCGTGTTTGTCCAGCATCTAGGCAGCTTTCCACAAGCGTTTCCAGCTCCATGCATGGATCCTGTCCTGTATTCTACTTTTAGTGCAGTGCCGCCGTCGCACTTCACTTACCGAGCACTCGCGCGTTGATGCGTCGCTGACCTGCGTTGTTGGGGCTTCCGTCGCTCGCCCTTCGCTTGCGCTGTGCGTGCAGGAGAAGTCGAGGAAAGATCAACTCCTCATGCAGCAGCGCCGGCGTTGGCAAATGAAGTTGCGCTCTGAACGCCTGCCCGAGTGCAGACGCGGGCCAGTCAGGCAACGTTAATGCAGCAGCCTGAAATCAACCATCAGGCATTACTGTAAGAGGGATCTTTATTTCTTTGGTAGTGATTTTAGAGCTGATCTTAACAACACCTTACAGTCAAGCTTTTCTTTTGTAAACCCGCAAATCAACGAGGAGGTTTAAATTAGGGGTCGACCGATATGTCTTTTTCCAGGCCGAACCTGGTTGTTACTAATCTAAGAGACCGATAACCGATACTTGAAACTGATATTTGTCTCAAGTAAAAAACTGTCAAAAGGTGTCAAATTTTAGAATAACACAAACGCTTCACTGAAATGCCTTTAAGCACATGTTTAATTCAAGAGACCTTTCAACACGACCTTGACACATGAAGAGCAGGAAGCTGTCAGCAGCATTATTATGAAGGTGAACAAACCAACAGACATGGACAGGACAATTCTAAAGACCAGAGAGGAGTGACTGCGGCTGCATCAGAGCCAAAATAGAACATTTTAAAATGGAATTATCTTATCTGTAAATCGGCTTAAAGAATTGACCCCTAACCCGGATTTCTATTAAGACTTTTTTTTTTAAATATATAGCTCTGGAAAAAATTAAGAGATATAGTCATCCCTGCATGCTTCCATTCCAGTGCCCAATGTTCTTCCCAAATCAATAAGAAAGTTAAAACCCTTTTTAAATAATCAGTTTAAGGAAAGATCTGCCCAAGTGATTGGTAATGCAAGAATTCTCGGACCGGTGCAACAGATCTTATCGTCAGATCTGGAAGGGAGTCGCTGTGAAAACAGGACATCCAGAGCGCCCCATGTAGCGTCAAGAGCTGATGCTAAGCTAGCCGCGATTGGTCAGTCTCATGTATGGCTGTGGCAGATGCCGAGTCATTTTAACAGACACCTTTGAATGAGCTGTGCTAGAGCCGTGGACATTATGCGATGAGCGACGCACCAAATGACATTTGCTCTCGAGTTCTAAATGAAGTTACATTGTAATTGTGTCTGTGGATAATATGTCACAAGTAATGGGCCGCGTTTTTCAAGCAGCGTGGACAACAGCTGACGATGATCTGTTCCCCTCTCAGAGGCAGTTTTCTGACGGTGTACATGCAGTATCCTCTTACTCTCGTATCTGTGCGTACTGTGTATATACCACTTTCGTTGGATTCATATTTACAGACAGAATGGATTTGGCTTTGCTTTCTCCTTGACCTAACTCGTGCAAGCAACGGAATACTTCTAAACCGACCCCGTGGCTTCGCCGTACCCCACACGCGCATGATGCTGCTCCTTTCTAAACTGCCAAATGAAGATGTGTTATCTCTCGGTGCGGTGCGGTGCATGTTGCACCTTCAGACGGGTAAACAACCCATTGCACGGAAAGTTTGGGAGCAGCAGTAGCCCTATGAAATCCTGTAAGCTCTCCCACCACGGAGAGAAAAGTGAACGAGGTAAAAGAGTGGAGTGCAAGACAAACAATGGCAGGAAAAAACACTTTGCAATTTCACCCCGAATGAGAACGTGGAGTATGCGAATGAGAGACTGCAACACAGGCTGGGATAGGAAGGGAAACAAAAGGCCGTAGTGTTTGTGGAGCCAGATTGAATTTCATCATTTATTCAGTAGTTCAGGAGAGAGAGAAACGAGGGTTGAGTGTGAGAGGGCCTAAGAGGCTTTAAAATACCCTGTAAGAAGTTAAATATCAGGTTTCCTAATCTTCTTTCTCCATTTCATCTCTCAACCATCAGCTCCCCGGCTGGCAGCCGCTCATTGGGGAACGCGGGGCCCTACAGTACTACAATGAGGTAATTTGCATTCACTTATGACATTTCTGTCCCTGCTTTCATCAAACCTGACTTCTGCTTGACGCATCAACGGCATCAAGTAACAGAGGCGCATATTTATTGCGAGAAGGCTTCGCAGTCAGAGATGTCGGAAACATCACAGGGGGAGAGATCGGCTTTGTCTGTTCAGAACCAGGTATCACCCACATCAGTTTTTAAAGTTTGTTGTTCCTCAGCTTTAAATTATTTTAATTCATAAATAAGCATTTCACTCCTGCCCGGTACATGTGAAACTGAAAGACACCTTGATTATGAAAATATACATCAGTTAAAATAGGTGAAATACCCGTGTAGCCTTACATTTGAAGTTGCTGTGGTCATACAGATACTGGAATTACAAAAGTTTCAGTTGGAGTGGAGGAGCAGAAGAAAATTAGCAAACCGAAAGATGTGTGTAAGCTGATTACAAGCACCGGGAAGTAGTAGTAGTAAAAAAAAAAAAAAATCAGCAATAGTAAAGTAAGGGAAACAGTTAAACTGTCAGTAGACTTTTACATGATTTTTTTGTTGACGAGTATAAACGAGTCATTCAGAATCAGAATCAGAAATCATTTTCTTTTTTTATCTCTGGGGGAATGGGTTTCATTACAGTTGTTCAAACCAAGGATATAACTATATACAGTTCTAAAATCAAAATAGATTACTATGTAATATGTAATTATGTATTATTAGTTGTGGTTCATAAATACTAATAAGTTACCAGACATTCATTCCCAAGCTGCTTCTTACAATGGAGAGCATGATATACTTTTATTCATTGAACCAGTTGGTTGGGGCATAAGTCACAACATGTTGACAAAACTCTAAACTAGTGTAAACATGTGGACGCATACGAATGACTCCTTTAAAGGTCACATATTATGCAAAAATCACATTTTCAGTGCACATAAATGTGTGTATCTGTGGAGCCTTCCGGCCAACAAACGGTGAAAAAAAAAAGACCACCCTGTTGTTTTCTTGTGAGCTGGCTAAACCCTACAGCCTGGCTCTGAACCACTGGTTCAGATTTCTCTCCCACTCTGATGTCACAGTTGGACTCTTTTGGGGGTAACCCTGCCTGCGATCTGAGAATCTCCACTTTTCTGGTGAAGAGGCGTGACATTTTCTACTCATTTTGAAATGAGTTGATCAACCACAGTAGACTTGGCCAGCTGGCCAATCAGACCAGACTGGGGTTTATTGGGAGGGCGGGGCTAAATGAAATCCAGGCGTTTGAAAGAGGGTGAAAAGAGGCGCTGCAGGAATGGGCAGTATGAGAACACTGATGCCTTTAATGAACATTAGAGCATGTAAACCTTTTCAAGTGGTAACCCACATTAAAAGTATGAACCTGAATATGAGTATAATATGTCCCCTTTAAATTCAAACATTTAGTTTGAAAGTGCACTGTTCGTCTGTTTGTCATGTTCGGGGCGTGATATGGTTTTTCCTGTGAGCCGCGTCACTGTATGCTGAGTCTATCTCGCAGATTTAATCAAACAGCTGCTCATTCATCCGTCCGAGATATAAAGAAGTGGCTGCTGACTGGAAGAAGCTTTGCCGGAGTTTCAGGGGAAGAGCGTAGATGCAGCAGCGCTTCATGGCTGAACGGGCCTGGCCCGCAGCGAGGTACTTGGCCTGGGTCTGTTGGAGCGAGAGCTCCCTTTGAGAAATTCCGAAAGAAAAGCTACGTTCATTTTTCCTTGGCAACTCAGGAAGGTCAAACTGGAGAGGCCTTCAGTTGTTTGTCAGTCATCAGTCAGCGGAGGGGGATGCACCAGCCTTACTCATTAAAGGGGCAGTAAGCAAATACTTCCTCTCGGTCTGCTAGCTGTCGGTACTGTGTGTGCAGTCCTGGATCTGGATCTGAATAAACATCACTCCCCGACACCTTTAAGAGATGTGCTACATCAGGCGCTACGATTCAGGGGTTTTAGTGAGCAAGTCGGTATCCGACACCCGAGGTTGCGGGTTCGGTCCCTGACCAGTGCGGTCAAAAAAAAGGCAACAACAAACAATCTTAAACCAAAATCGCTTACTATCGCCCCTTTACGTCCATGTTGTGCGGAGCCCTTTGGCGCTTGATTTTCTTTTTCAACTCGCTGATCGGATGAGACGGCGAATATTTCCCCCTACAGGTGGCCATTTGTTTCAGTGAGAGCCCGGCGCGACACAGGGAAAAGATCCTGCCTGAACAATGTGACTACGCTTCTAATTTGTCTCCAAACCTGCAGGGGACAGCGATATGTGAAGAGGAGAAGAAAGGGCGAAACACGACAGCCATACTTTAAAGGTGTGATAGGATGATAGGACGGTGGGAGTAGCAGAGGCGAGGAGATGGCCGGTCACACGGGACAGGGCGGATGGAGGGGGGGGATGCGGCAGATTTTTCAGAGGGAGAAGCAGCGCGGCAGAGGTCAAAGCCGGAACTCACAGTTTGCATCACAGCACACCGCTGAGGAGGAGGAGGACGAATGGAGACACAGTGTCGACAGAGTGTTAATGGAGAGAGAGAGGTGGCTTGAAGAAAGGACCAAAGAGATGAGGAAGATGAGAAAAATAGGATGAAAAGGACTGGGGGGGGGGGAAGTAAAGGAGAGAGAATTAGCTGAGGTTTAAATAAATTGGCATCCTTGGAAACATATTGACAAATAAGTTTAACTGGAGGGCAGATTGGTCATGTCTTATCACTAATTGTGTACCATAGATTATATATAAAAACGGTCGCAGTCACCGCGTTCGGAGAATGAAGCCAAGCGCCCGAAGGCTTTATTATTTCTGATGACGTGCAGAGGGCGACTTCATTGGCTGCAGAAAGAAACCACTATCAGTAGTGTATGAGAAAATGACTCTCCATCTCACTCAATGTGTAACGTCAGTAAACGTTTTCCCGTGGACTTTTTTGTTTGGGTCTCAAACGCTAGTTTCAAGTCTTCTTCGACGCAGCACGATCGTGTTCAATAGACAATGAAGCACCGTATAAATGGGAGTGTGACCGACAATAGGTGCATGGTTGCAGGTGGACGTGCAGTGGACCAGCTCAGCCCCTTGCCCCGCTCCTCCAAACATGGTTACTTCTGGTAGAAAAACAACAAAAGCTGGCCAAAATACTAAACCCGAGGCTTCAAAACGGCAGTTCACAAACCGGTGGGTGCCATCCCAGTGGTTTTCCATCATGGTTAAGGCTGCAGCTAGCGATCCGTTTCATCATCGATTGATCGCCCGATTATTTCCCCCGATCAATTGTTTGGTCCATAAGATGAGTGAAACATTTTGATTGTGTTTCCCGAATACCAAGATGATTCACCCGCCAGAGATATTTGGTTTACTGTCAGAGAGGAGCAAAGAAACTAAGAAGATATTCACATTTAAGAAATCACAGAAATTTTGACTTATAGAAAAACTACTTGAACCGATTAATCGATTATCAAAATAGTTGATGCCGATTAATTTAGTGGTCGATGACTCACTGATCAATCAAGGAACTGTTACTGCTCTAGTCATGTGAGATGCTTGCTGGGCGATGGGGTCGTTTTGTTGTGTTTGGCCTCATCCAATCAGCTCCGACAACATTTTCAGCACATGTTGATGGAATAAATCCATTGACTTAATGCATATTCACATTTCTGCAGAAATACCGTACATAACTGATCACATCACTGTAGAAGCAGATCGCTGTGTTTCAGAGACTCAAGCTGTTTTTGTGCACATGGTGCATTCACTTCAATCTGGAAAACCAACCCGCAGCACCACTTTGATCACATTCACTCTGAATAAGTTAAAATCAATGTTTGATGATTTCCCCCCCCCCCCATATATATATATATATATATATATATATAAAATGTACTGCCGCTTTGCCACACTTGCATGGTAACCGCACTTTTGTTCTGCCGGTCGATCCCAGTGATTGCCACAGCTTGTATTTTAAAAAGTGTCGGTGGCTGGTAACACACTGTGTGATTGCCTCATCTGTCTTCGGCAAACTCCCCATTTCTCCCTCAACGCTCGGCCCCGTCTGAATATCTCTCTCACTTCAATTCAATCCTCGATTTTTCCACCTGACGGTCTCGCAAATAAGGCGTATTGAGTTGAGCTGAAGCTCTTTCTCATCTCGAGGAGACGCACGCAGCGATGCACACGCGCGCACACCCACACACACACACACACACACACACACACATACACACACACACACACACACACACACACACAGACAGAGTAACCCTGTGGAGGACACTAATTGACATACGTAATGCATTCCCTATCCCCTTACCCTTAACTCCAAAAACCAAGCCCCCCCTCTACATCTACACACACACACTCACACACACACACACACACACACACACACACACACACACACACACACACATTAGCCCTACTGTTGCAATGCTGTTTGTACAGCTCAATTCAGTTCACAGTGGGCAAGCTGGGAGCAGCTTCACAACCAATTCTCTAAATACCCCCACTGTGTGTGTGTGTGTGCGCGCGTGAGTGTGAGTGTGTGTGTGATTGACTGTTTCCTAATGGGAAAGTAAGACGTGAACGGAGACTCACACAGAGAAGGGACGGACACACACAGAACTGCAGTGTAAAGTCAGGGACGCGGCGACATGTCGTCAAACAAAAGGCCGGCTGCACGCGTCTGGTCGCGTCACGCAAACGCAATTGCGCCGGGCACACGTCGGCGCACAGACGAGCTCAGACAGTCGGACGCTAATAAGGCGTGCAGCACCCTTAGGTTCCGCTGTGCTTCTGATTGGGAGAGAGAGCGAGCATCAGAAGCACCGGAGAAGAGTCGAGCGAGCGATGCCAGTTTTTTGGGGTTTTTTGCCTGAGGAATCGCTGCGACAGTGGCAACGACACACTCCTCCCTAATTAGAATGAGCTATTAAAAAGCGCCCCCGCCTGGTAATTTCATTATGATTTTGGGCTACATTCTGATTGGAAAACAACTAATTGCCACGCTACTGTACTCCCCCGGTTGTGTGTGGAAACATTTCCCACTGAGTGATGCACACATGCATTTGGTAGGTGTTCCCTGACAAACCAGGGGCATAATGGATCCCACATAGCATCCACCCGCCCACACACACACACACACACACACACAAAGGCACTCAAGGCTCAACCATTAGTCTCTTCAGCAAAGGGGTGGAAGCTTCATTTCCAGATGCTTTTAGTGATTTTAACCAGTATGGACGGTCGCTCTTTGTCAACATGTACCAAACAAGACAAATGCACTTTCATTTGACAATGTCAGATTTTTTTTTTTTTTTAATTTCCCTTTTTACTTTGCATACGTCCGTCTCCATCAGGGTCACGTCCCTGATCCGGAGTGAGAGTAGGGCCTATTAACTCTCGCTGAGCGACAGTGACAGCGGCGACCGATGGTAAATGTGACTCTCGACGACTGGAGCGGGATCAGACTTTGCACAGACTGATGCTCGCCACGGCAACAGGCATTGTAGTGCAATGTTGTCCCGCGCCAAACTGCCTCTCCAGCACAGTAGCCCTGTCCTAGCGGAAGCGTGTGTCGTAGGTCTGTCCATGTCACTCTTCTCTTCTCACCATGTGACACCCCTGGTAAGCGGTGGCTCCTCCGTCTCCCCTGATGGTTTTTTTTGTCTGGTGGTTGCCCTCCTCTTTGGCCGAGGGTGTCATTTGCGGTTTATTGCCCGCCGCGCAGGAACCTTTGTTTGCGCCTCGCTCCTTGCGAACACACACGCTGTATGGCGTCAACCTCTGAGCTGGCACGGTCGGCCTCGCTTGACCCTCGTAGGAGCAGTAGGATTTCAAACGGCCCCGGAACAAAAGCAGCATTCGGGGTCGGTAAAACTACAGAGTCAATCTCAAATACAATGTATTCCTGCAGCCGCTGTATCAACGTAATACAGTAAATTGCCGGCACGGCCCTTCGAGGTCGACTTGCTGTCGTTTCTGTGGCGTGTTGATGAATAGGGAGACGACCGCACCCGCAAAAGTTCCGGCGTTTTACATGGACGGTCAAACAGGCACAACTGCGATGTACAAACTTTATGAACTACATCCACAGTAATGTCATCTCCTCCCCATTCACCCCAGCATCTGCTAGAGCATATTTGCGTATTAGCTGACTGCGGTATATGAGGAGATATAAAGAAGTTTTATTAGCAAATGTTATTTCTCCCGGAGACCAAAAATGGATATTCCCCCCCCCCGATCATCAGGTTTTTACTCCCATTGTGTGATCGTCTGCAGGGGCCAGATTTCACACAGGCTACCAGTCGCCTCCTCTGACACCTCACTGGATCGTGCGTCAGCTCCGCTCAAACGCGCCCTCCTCCAGCTTTGACTTTCGGACTGAACTGCAGCGCCGTTGCTCTCAGTTCATTTGTCATTTTGTCCGATGAGGAGGAGGAGGAGGAGGAGGAGGGTGTTTTGTTTTTCCCGGTTCACAGTGTTCTTTTCCCGCAAAGTCGTGCCTCACCTCACGGATTCCTACTGTCAGGCACTCGGAGTTTCCCCATCGACGTGGCTGACATTTCAGCAGCCTCACGGCGATATGTTGTTCCCCCTCGTAGTAGATCTCTTCTGCCATTTACCACTTTTACTGCACACAGACTGAGGATTTTTAAGTATTTAATTGCCTTAATAGACGCCAAAGTTACTTACTCACCCATTAAGACCCGATGAGCCTTTTGTATGAATGCAAAGCATCTAAAACCTCCGCTGCGTTGGCAAACAGCCGCCCTAAAACCCGAGGGTTGTGTGAAAAAAAACTTGACCTTCGCTAAAAACCTTTATTCCTCAGCCTCGGACGCAGATGGAGACAGGAAATGAAACCATTTGGGAGCGTAAACCTTTGGCGTTCACCGTAAATCATTACCATTGCCTTGTGAACTGGATATGGCTGAAACAACAAGCATCTGTCAACAATTCAGTTCAGTTATACCCTCTCCGCTTCAGTGAGGGCCTTTTCTTTTAAATATTGACGGACATTAAGGCTGGGGCAATGATTTACAGCGCCGGCCAAAGGTTCAGGCTCTCGAATGGGTCGTTAAAAAAATGTTTTATTTTGTGTTTCTATGCGCTCCA